>NC_081570.1:60990442-61011376 GCF_022355385.1 Mustela nigripes | reverse complement strand
GCCTCATCAAATGAGTTTGGAAGCTTTCCTTCCATTTCTATTTTTGGCCAGTTTCAGGAGTTTAGGAATTACTCCTTCTTTAAATGTTTGGTAGAATACCCCTGGGAAGCTATCTAGCCCTGGGCTTTTGTTTGTTTGGAGATTTTTGATGATTGTTTCAATCTCCTTACTGGTTATGGGTCTGTTCAGGATTTCTACTTCTTCCTCGTTCAGTTGTGGTGGTTTATATGTCTCTAGGAATGCATCCATTTCTTCCAGATTGTCACATTTGTTGGCATAGTGTTGCTCATAGTATGTTCTTCTAATTGTTTGTATTTCTTTGGTGTTAGTTGTGATCTTTCCTCTTTCATTCATGATTTTATTTATTTGGATCCTTTCTCTTTTCTTTTTGACAATCTGTCCTGGGGATTATCAATCTTATTAATTCTTTCAAAGAACCAGATCCTAGTTTCATTGATTTGTTCTATTGTTATTTTGGTTTCTATTTCATTAATTTCTGCTTTGATCTTTATGATTTCTCTTCTGCTGGCTTTAGGCTTCCTTTGCTGTTCTTTCTCCAGCTCCTTGGATGATATGTCCATTTCAGTGAGGGGAGTGTTAAAGTCCCCTAGTATTACTCTATTATTGATGTGTCCCTTTGATTTTGTTATTAATTGGTTTATATAGTTGGCTCCTCCCACATTAAGGGAATAAATATTTAAAATTGTTAGATCTTCTTGTTGGACAGACACTTTAAGTATGATATAGTGTCCTTCCTCCTCTCTTATTACAGTCTTTGGCTTAAAACCTAATTGATCTGATATAAGATTTGCCAGCCCAGCTTTCTTCTGATGTCCATTAGCATGGTAAATTGTTTTCCACCCCCTCACTTTAAATCTGGAGGTGTCTTTGGGTCTAAAATAAGTTCCTTTAGGCAACATATTTATGGGTTTTGTTTTTTTATCCATTCTGATACCCTGTGTCTTTTTATTGGGGCATTTAGCCTATTAACATTCAGGGTGACTATCGAGAGATATGAAATTAGTGCCATTATATTGCCTGTAAGGTCACTGTTCTGTATATTGTCTCTGTTCCTTTCTGATCTACTGCTTCTAGGCTCTTTCTTTGCTTAGAGGACCCCTTTCAATATTTTCTGTTGAGCTGGTTTGGTGTTTGCATATTCTTTATTTTTTTTTTGTTTGTCCTGGAAGATTTTTATCTCTCCTCCTTTCAATGATAGCCTAGCTGGATATCGTATTCTTGGCTGCATATTTTTCTTGTTTAGTTCTCTGAATGTATCATGCCAGTTCTTTCTGTCCTGCCAAGTCTCTCTGGATGTCTGCTGCAATCTAATACTTTTACCATTTTATGTTACAGACTTCTTTTCTTGGAATGCTTTCAGGATTTTCTCTTGTCACTAAGACTCATCAGTTTCACCATTTAATGACATTGTATGGACCTATTCTTGTGGATTATGAGAGGGGTTCTCTGCACCTCCTGGATTTTGATGCTTGTTCCCTTTGCCATATTAGGGAAATTCTCTACAATACTTCTCTCCAATAAACCTTCTGCTCCCCTTTCTCTTTCTTCTTCTGGAATCCCAATTATTCTAATGTTGTTTCATCTTATGGTATCACTTTTCTCTCAAATTCTCCCCTCATGGTCCACTAGCTGTTTGTCCCTCTTTTGCTCAGCTTCTTTATTCTCTGTCTTTTGGTCTTCTATATCACTAATTCTTTCTTCTTCCTCATTTATCCTAGCAGTAAGATCCTCCATTTTTGATTGCACCTCATTAATAGCTTTTTTAATTTCAACTTGGTTATATTTTAGTTCTTTTATTTCTCCAGAAAGGCTTTTTATCTCTCCAGAGAGGGTTTCTCTAATATCTTCCATGCCATTTTCGAGCCCGGCTAGAACCTTGAGAATTTTCATTCTGAACTTTAGATCTGACATATTACCAATGTCTGTATTGATTAGGTCACTAGCTTTCAGTATGGCCTCTTGTTCTTTTTTTTTTCTTTCTTTTTTTTTTTTTTTTTTGTGGTGAGTTTTTCTGCCTTGTCATTTTGTCCAGATAAGAGTATATGAAGGAGCATGTAAAATACAGAAAGGGTGGCAAAGACCCCAGGAAAATCACTTTAACCAAATCAGAAGAGACCCCAGATCATGGGGTGGGGGGGAAGAAAGGGGATAAAAAGAAGTTTAGAAGTAGAAAAAAAAAGGAAAAAAATTAGAAAAAGAAAACAAAGAAAAAATATAAAAAAGAAAAAAATATATATATATATACTAGATAAACTAGTTAAAAATGTTAAAAAAGAAAAGGGTAAAAGTTAAAAAAATTTAGCAGAAGAAAAAAAAATTAAAAAAAAATTAAATTAACTGCAAGACTAAAGAATCACGGGGAGAAAGCCATGAGTTCCATGCTTTCTCCTCCTCTGGAATTCTGCTGCTCTCCTTGGAAGGTGAACTTGGTTTGGCTGGATTTCTTGTTGATCTTCTGAGTGTCCTGTTGTAGTGATTCTCAAGTGTCTTTGCCCCAGGCAGAACTACACAGCCCTTACCAGGGTCTGGGCTAAGTAATCTGCTCGGGTTCGCTTTCGGGAGCTTTGGTCCCCTGAATGCTTTCCATAGAGTTCTGGAGGACAGGAATTAAAATGGCAGCCTCCCAGTCTCTGGCCCAGAGGAGCCAAGAGTTTGGGGCCCCACTTCTCATTGTGCCCTCAGAGAAAAGAGCCTAATCACTCCCGTCTTCCTGGCCTCTGGCTGCACTCTGAGCTCACCCAGTCTGCGACCAGTTCAAGGTAACCCCAAGCTGAGAGCTCACTCCTTGGCTCTGTCTCTGTAGCCAGCTTCCCCTAATACTTGCAAGATTTGCAACACTCAGACACCCCTGATCCTTCTGTGACCCTGCAGGACCTAAGGTCACGCTGGCTCTGCGTGGGCTTCACCCCAGTTTAGCCTTTGGAGTGATGTCCCTCAGTGGAGCAGACTTTTAAATGTCCTGATTTAGTGCTTCGTTGCTCCACCGCTTGCCGGGAGCCAGCCCCTCCTGCTGCGATCTGTCTTCCTGTCACTTTGGATTCACTTCTCTGCCGGTCATACCTTTCATAAAGTAGTCAATTTCCTGTTTCTAGAATTGCTATTCTTCTTCTCTTCGATCTCTCGTTGGATTTGTAGGTGTTTGCAATGGTTTAATAAGCTATCTAGCTGATCTCCTGCTACCTGATGTAGTCTCAGCCTGCTACTTCTCTGCCATCTTGACTCCTCCCCATAGGTTCATCTTTGTCATGATATTGAAAATGAGTACAATGCCTAATTGAATGGCTAAATTGATACTCCTTTTAATAGTAAAATATTTTTATACTTGTAATGTGATATTTTTTCCCATTTTTTCTTTTTTCTCCCTCTTCTTCTCAATTATTATTAAATCAACAGTACTTAAACTTCTTTACTTGAAGAAATTCATAAATTATATCCACATAAATTTCAAAGCTACTTTTTGTTGAATTACATTATTACAGAATATGTTATATTTTGTGCATTATCAATTTTGTGAAATTTTTAGAACTTAGAAACATATCACAGATCTCCTTTTATGTTCTATGTATCTTTCTTAACACATTTTATTAAGACTTATTCATTTATTTTGAAAGAGAGAGAGAGTACACATGTGGTGTGGGATGAGAGGGGAGAGGTGATCTCAGGATCCTGAAATCATGACTTGAGCAGAAATCAAGAGTCAGACACTTAACCAACTGAGCCACCCAGATGCCCCTCTTAACACATTTTTAATTGATATTTACTTTCCCTTCGCTTCCCTTCTCTCCTTCCTCCCTCTTCCTCTTCTTCCTCTCTCTTCCCCCTCTTTCTCCTTTTTGTTATTACTAGTAATGTTTCTGGGAATTCTTAGAAATATATTTTTATGAATGTGTGTGTATATATCTGCTAGATATATTTTAAAGGTGAAATTGATAAATTAAATGTAGAATTGATAAAATTGACCTCCAAAACCATTGTGCAATCTTATACTCCACTGCCTTATATGATCTGATGACAACTCTGTAGGTATTTCTTGGGCTGTACATTGAACTTTATTTAGAAGGCAGATATAGATGTTAGTAACACTAAGATCTTGGGACTAATACAACCATTTAGCTCTGAACTGAATGTTTGTGTCTTTCCAAATTCATAATTTTAAGCCCTAACCCTTGGTGAGATGGTATTTGGGGATGAGGACCTTGGAAAATAATTAGGTTTGGAAGATATCAGGAGGGTGGAACTCCCATAATGGTATTAGTGCCCCTACAAGAAGAGGAGGATACCAGAGACATATTTTGCTCTATGTGGTGAGCAAGAGGTGGCCATTAGCCACCTCTTGAAAGAGGGCTCTTGCCAGACATGGAACCTGACAACATCTTGATCTTAGACGTTCTAGCTTTGAGAACTATGAGACATCCATGTTTGTTGTTTAAGCCACACAGTCTATGGTGTTTTGTTATCATAGGCTGAACTGACTATGGCATATTCCACTGTCCTTTAGTTATTTTGTTTTTCAGTGAGCCAACTTCAACCCATTCTTTTTTTCAGTTCCATTTATCTGTGATTTGGGGTTATTTCAGTGTCCTCTACGGGAACTCAATTTTTGGTGCAATGACACTTATACTAAGGGTTTGCTACTTTTGGGATTTCTCACTGCTCTATGTATGACAAACATCCCTAAAACTCAGTGGCTTAAAACAACCATTTATTATTTATTTCAAGATTAGAGTCAACAGGGTATAGCTCTTATGATCTATAGTAGACTTGGTTGATGTTGCCTGGGCTTATTCATGTGTCTGGGTCAGCTGCTTCAACAGTTAGGGGGTGGCTGCACTAAGACAGCTCAGTTAAGACCATCTCTTATGTCCTCTTTCATTATTCCACAGGCTAGTCTGGAAGGCAGATTCCCAATAAGGGAAGTGCTTAAATCTGTTGAATCCTGGACCTCACACAACATTGTTTCCACTACATTTGATTGATCAGAGCAAGTTGTAAGGCTAGCCCAGATTTAAGGAGTGGGAAATAGATGTCAACCAATTCTTGATAAGATGAGCTTCAAAAAATGGAAACCAGTATGCAATATACTATATACTATAGAACCCATCTATCCTGCTTCTTGCCATTCTTTCTATGATTTTGAGCTGCATTGCTTCTTGTCAAAACCAATCTTTTTCACTCCATCTGCACTATCAACACAGTTAACACAGGCTTGCTTGACTTTTCCTTGCTAGCTATTTAGTGGTCCTCTTTTTTCCCATTTTTATATATAGTTTTCTTATTTATAATAGCATCTTTGTTTCATTAAAATAGAGATTTTGCTTCTGCTTCTTTCCCTTAGGTTGAGAAAGCAAAGAGAATCATCTTTATTATCTTGAAATTGAAAGTTGGCAGCAAGTTCTCAATATGACTGGAAATAGTAAGTCTTTACTCCATCTTTTTACTACACCTATTTTCAAAATTGTCTGAGGTCAAATCAAGGCTTTTCTTGAGAGTTTAAATTTAAACTCCAATCCTTTTTCTCATATTGCCATCTTTGTATACAATGCTGAGAAACAGTATCCAAAATAAGCTGACTGAAACAAATTATCTTACAATTCTATGTGATAGCTTGCAGTGCCTTTCAGTCTCTCTCTCTTTTTTTTTTTTTTTTTTTTTTTTTTTTTAGAAAAGAAGATGACATATTGCATTATGTCACAGTGTAAGATTAGTCGGTCTAACAAATAATACATATTTATTTCATTCTTGTAATCATCCAAGTAGAGTGGCATTCAAAGTTGTAGTTTCTTACTGTCTTATTTCTTTGCCGTCTTGAAGGGCATTGTTTTTATTTCATGGTTTAAGTTGAGTCACAGGACTGTCTATGAGTATATAGCAATTGACTGCAGGATGTTATGGGGCAGGCCTAGAAATTCACACATCATTTCTGTTCATATTTCATTGTCATATTTCATATTTCACTCACATTTGTTTTTTCACAAGGCTTTGATTACCACAGGACATAATCACGTGCCCCCATTAAGTTGCAGGGAAGGCTGTGATGTAGAGACTAGCAATGTCCTAGCAATACTTCCTTACTCAGGAAGGAAAAGTATTCAAGTTATTATGCCTTGTAATAAAGCGTTGTCAACTCTGTGGCACAAAACAGTATTTTATTATGCTCACAAATTCTGTCAATCATTAAAGCAGAAAAGATAAGTTAAAGGAAAAGCTACAAAGATAAGTTAAATGAAAAGCTAACCTATGGCACACAATGTCTGAGACTTCAGCAAGGTAAACTCAAATGTCTGTGGGTGACGTGAGAGGGAGGCTGAAGCAGCTGCGGGAGAAAATCTATTTCTAGCATAGCTTTTGGGTCCCGTGTCTGACACCTGAGCTAGGGGGACTCTGGCTGGGATCACGTGATACTGACCACTGGAATGCCTGCATGTGACCTGTCCATATCACTTGAGCCTCTCACAGCATATAAACTAGGTTCCAGGAGGGAGTATTCTGAGAGTAATTGTTATAGTTGAACCAGGGAGGAGCTACACGGCCTTTTCTGACCTAGTGTTAGAAGTCATGTGGCATCACTTCCTCTACTCTTTTGGTTACAAGCAAGTCAGAAGGATAGCCCAGAGTCAGTGGGAGTGAAATAAGACTCCACCATTTGTTTCAGGTGTGGCAATATCACACTGTAGGAAAGAATGTGCAATGGAGCATATTGTGAATATCATTAGAAAAAAGAAATTGCACACAAAACACTAGATTTGTACAAATGACAAGTAAACTCAGCCATAATCTAGGTTTAAACACAAGTAAGCAGAATATACAACAGAAAGCTGATTGAAGTGAACAGCAAACACATCAGAGAAGCTCAAAACAGTTGAAGCATATTATTCTTCCTTTCCTTTTGAAAAACTCACTCCTTTTAGTTTTCCAAAAACAATATGCACTTTGCAAGGGTTTTTTTTCTTTTTCTTTCTTTCTTTCTTTCTTTTTTTTTTTTTTTTTTTGCCTTTACTCATGCAGTCTCTCAATTTGAATTTATCTTCCCTACATTATTCATGGAAATCTTTCCAAAGAGACTTAAAGGGGGGACAAGATGGCAGGGAAGTAGGAGGAGGCACCTTTTAAACCTGTACCCTAAAGTGAGCTGATTACCAACCAAAGAACTCTGATCACCCATGAAATCAGCCTTAGATAAGAATTATAAACGTCTGGATCTCTACAGGGGCAGAAGATGCCAGTGGGCAGGTAAAGCAGAGTGGGAATGATGAACTGATTATCGGAAGATAAACAAAAGGGGGAGGGAGCCCCCAGAGCTGACTGGTTGGAAAGTGATACCCCTAATATGAGCGAGGGTGCCCTGTGTCTGGGGAACAGCATTAACTTGGAGACTGGTTGAAAGCACTTCAAAAGAGCAAAGAGACTTAAATACTATCTCCTCAGAAAAGCTGTCACTGACACTGATCTCTCCAACAGCAATTAGTCATTCCCTCTCTGATTGCCACAGGATAGTATTTCAACTTCTATTTACCACTTCCTCTATGCTACTTTTATTACATTTATATATTTGTAGACACAATTTCTCCATTAGTCTGTATGGTCCTCCAGAGACACATCTTCTCTGTGTTCACTTTTTTCTCACAAGGCTTTGATTACCACAGATTGCAAATGGTTCTATGTTAAATAAACATATATTTTATATGATAATCCATTAGTAAGCCTACCTCTAATTTATGTGTGATTTCTTATATGGTTGGAGAAAGTTAGAAGTGGACAGAGTGATGCAAACAGAGGAAGACTTTGGAAAACGGAGGGAATTCAGGTTTTGATATTTTAATTTATTCTAAGGAGAGGAAAGGCATATTTTCCATCTGGTCCAATCAGTCCCAATATTCTATAAAAGTTTTCTTATTAGGCCTATTCAATTCTGACTTCTTAGTGACTAGAAAATTAATAGCTTCTTAGACACATCCGGAAATTCAGAAGGAATTAAATCTTAAACCTCATTAGATTCTTATGCTCCCAGATGCTATGGTGTTTCCTTATAGTTTTGGTTCTGGCATTAGATACAGCAATCCACATCAAAGGCCAAGGCCTCTGTTAACATCCCTTCCCACTGGAACCTCACTGTGATTTTACTTTGTCTTGTGAATCATAACCCAAACATCATTCTTTGCTTCAGGTTGATTTAATAGATCGTCCTCCATTACTGTCTGTCAGACTGTGGCTACAGCTGGCTACAGTGGAGCTGTAACTACTTCTTGTTAATGTCACCCTGGAGTCAGGATGAACAGAGATCAGATAGAAGCCACAACCTTCTTTGTTAATTTATCTCTACCACTCTGTGGTCTCCTGAAAATAGCTAATTACTGAAACTTTTCTTCCTTTGTGATCTAAAGATAAATGCATTGATTCATCTCTCAGGAGTGTTGAATGGCTTAATTAGGACTATAAAGGATATAAAAAATGTAATTTGATGCTATATTAGGTGCCGTTAGCAACATATTACTAATTTCATGAGTCATCACATTCTACCACACATCTTAGTTATACTTTGCTTTGATAATGATATTTTTTCATGCCCATGTTACCTTAAGTTTTGAAATCTGTATGTCTATTCACTACTCTTGAGCAAAGAGTGATCATGTGTCGTTTCCTTTTTTTTTAGTTTATAATGACTTAGATGATTCTCCTAAAATAAAATATTTTAACTGGTATTCATCCCAGCTATGCTGTAAAATGCAGGTTTCCCTCCAAACTTTTGAAAAAAGTGTATTGCCAATTTTAGAAAAAAATCTATAAAACTCATGCTTATAAATTCTTTTAAAATAAAAAGATATTTCTCTGGTAATGTAAAATTATATGTCCAATCATTAGTTAAATGTTCAAAGTGTATTCTGGATTTTGATAAATTCTTAAGTAGGTACTATTATTTTCTGTGTATTAAAAATTGACTTCTTTCATAGCAAAGTCTGCGCTTGACTCTCCTTTAATCTCTGTCCTTTTCAGTTCCTCTTGATTTGACTTGGGACCTGAGTAAATATAATAATGTTTTATAGATTCTGAGCATCACATCTGAGTTAGGATGAATCTTACAATCATTGTTATTTTACAGCTGTTGCTGATCAGATGACAGCTTGGCGTGGTGTGTTTATCATACCGCCCTCACAGCAGTAGACTTTGTGTATTTCTCACAATAACTTGTTTGGACTTTAGTTGACATTTCAAATAGCTTTAAGAAGTTTACTATGACTCATTATTTTAAAAAAGGTTATGTTATATTGAAAAGTTATGTTATATATTGAAGGTTCCAGGAAGAATGTTATGTAACATTAATTTCATATGATTGAAAGAAATATTTGTCTTTAGAGAAATGACCACAAGTCTACATCTTCTTGCAAAGTGACACACAAATGCTTTAGGATACTCAAGGGGAAAAAGAAATTGTGTGTCCCAATGCACTTCCTTTTATTTTTAATTTAATTTTTTATTGAAATAATGTATAAATTTCAGGTCTACAACATAATGGTTTAGTATGTGTTTATATTGCAATAAGATTACCACAACTTGAGTTAATATCCATTACTGTATTAGTTATAATTTACTTTTGCTTATGATGATAACTTTTAAGATCTACTCTCTTAACCATTTTCAAATATGCAATACAGTACTGTTAACTATAGTCATCATGTTGTATATTACCTCCCCAAGACTTATAACTGGAAGTATATAACTTTTAAGTGCTTTCACTCATGTTGCCCACTCCCCAATTCATGATTCTGGCAACCACCAATCTCTTTTCTATACCTATGCTTGTGTTTTTGTTGGACTTACATAAGTTTGTTGGACCACATGTAAGTGAGATCATACAGTATTTGTCTTTTGATGTCTGACTTATCTCACCTAGCATAATGTCCTTAAGTTCCATCTATGTTGTCAAAAATGATAGGATCCCCCCCCCCTTTTTTTTTTTTGGTAAACTAATGGCTGAATAATATTTCATTGTATATATACTACAGGTTTTTTATCCAGTTTCCCATGAATGCAAACTTAGGTGTTTTCACATCTTCACTATTGTAAATAATGCTACAGTGAACATGAGGGTGTGGATATCTTTTTGAGAGTGATTTCATTTCCTTCAGATAAATACCCAGAAATGGAATGGTTGGTCATATAGGAGTTCTATCTTTAATTTTTGAGGAGTCTCCTTATTGTTTTCCATAGTAATCACAGCAGTTTACATTCCCACCAACAATGCCCAAAGTTCTCTTTTCTCTACATACTCGCCAACACTTGTTATTCCTTGTGGAATTTTTTTTTTCTTTGTTTTGGTTCTTTGTTTTGTTTGTTTGTTTGTTTGTTTTTCAATAATAGGTGTAAATAAGGTGATATCTCATCATAGCTGTGATTTGCATTTCTCTGATGATTAATGGTATTGGATACCTTTTTATGTACCTTTTGGCCATATGTATGTCTTCTTGGAAAAATATTTGTTCAAATCTTCTGCCCATTTTTTAATTGGATTTTTAAAATTGAGTTGTATGAGTTCTTTATATATCTTAGATATTAACCCTTTATGAAATATATGGTTTATAAATTTTTTTTCCCATTCTGTAGGTTGCCTTCCATCAATAGTTTCCTATGCTGTGCAGAAGTTTTTAGTTAGCTTCTCAGCTTTACTTCATTTGTAAATAGATGAGCCTTTGTTACATTTTATTAATGGGATCCATGCAAAAAGATCATCTACCATGTATTAAGCAAAATTTGAGGGCAGAAGAAATCAATAATTCCATGGAGCAGATGAAAAATTTCAAAGCAGCATGAAGCTGGTATGATCAATTCATACATTGTGCAGGGTTATGTTGATATGGGCCTCCTATTCCACTTTGCCAGAAACATCCTGCTGACTTTAAACAAAAACTGCTTTACTTCTAGTGGCATGCAAGTCAGTGAGAAAAATAATGAAATATTATGTCAGAGTTGAGTTTTTCTTTCTTAGAGGTACATAACATAATGATATCTTACAGTAGAGGGCATCTAGATTTAATGAATTAGAGTAATTATACTGATAAATAGAAAAAAGAAATTAAAACAAGATTTTTATAAAGCTATTTTTAAGATAACATTTTTATTTTTTTTCTAATTTCCAATAATATTATAATCCACCATTATTGTGTACTATCAGCTAAGCCATGTGTGAATCACTTTTAATCATTATTTCTTTAATTATTTGTATCTGTTCAAAGGCTATCTATGTCAAAATCTATTACTATCCACATTTTATAGATTAAAAATCTATGTCTTGGAGAAGGCCTATAGCTTGAGAGTGGCAGAGCCAGAGTGGAGAGATTATGAGCAGGGGGGTGGGGCAGAGGAAGAAGCAGACACCCCGCTGAGCAGGGAGCCCCATGTGGGATTGGATACCAGGACCTGAGGATCATGAAACTGAGTTGAAGGCAGACACTTAACTGACTAAGCCACCCAGGCACCTTTCATTAATGATTTTAAGGAAGTATTCCTTGTTCCCTGCTACCTGAAAGCCTACCTATAGTATGCTTACTCAGAGAAGCCTACTTTCTAGACTTTACTGTGCATGTTGCTTTAGGTTTTTAATCAAAGTCTAATTGGATTCCTGTGCTGGTCAACTCCCTGTTTGCTCTCTGATCCACATTCTACACTTCTACTGCTTTCTTGGAGATTATAAGAGTCAAAATTTACCATTCTAATTTCCCTTTGATTTCCAGGGAAGCTGTGGCAGAAGACTGGGAGGACCACATGTAAGTGTAACCAGATATTTCTCCCCTTCTCCCTCTCCTTTTTCAGGCAGCAGTTTGTTTCCTCCATACCTCTAGCATGGTTGGGCAGCCTGACTCTGGTCTCTAATAATATTAGCTCCTTCCTGTCCTTTCTACCCTAAAAGTAACTCTTGCCTGATATTGCTAATATTTGTGCTTGATTCATTTCTCAGCTTCTCTGTTTTCTATAATCTACTTTCTAGATTCTCTGTTTGAAAGGTCTAGAGTTATTTCAATGAAACAAACTTTAAGTTACTTAATATATTTACTAAGGACTTTCTTTAAAATACAGCAGCTCCTCTTATTACTGGATTTACTTCTTAGTATAATATATATATATATATATATATATATATATATACACACACACACACACACACATACATACTTGGGCTTATATTTGAAAAAGGTGACAACTTTAGCTTAATATATTTATAACTTGTTTATTCACAGAGATCTTAGCACTTTACTTTCTTCCTTTTTCTTTCTCTCTTTCTCTTCAATTTATATACAGAAACATGCCTATCCATGTATCCGGATATATAATGAATAAATATATGATTATTCACATTTTAAATTCTTTTTTTAGTTTTGGTAAGTTGTAATTTTCAAGGAATGTATTTATTTTATTCATATTTTCAAGTTTTTAAAACTTATACATAGGGACACCTGGGTGGCTCAGTCATTTAAGTCTGACTCTTGATTTTGGCTGGGTTCATGAACTCAGGGTCCTGGAATCAAGCCTTGCATTGAGCTCTGTGCTCAGTTGGGAATTTTCTTGAAAATTGTCTCCCTCTGTTCTTCCCACAATCTTTCTATCTTTCTAATAAATAAATCTTTAAAAAATTAAGCATAATATTCTATTAACTTTTAGTATCTCTAGGATCTATAGTGATAAACTTCTTACTTTTGAAATCGGTAAATTATTTCTTCTCCTTTTTCTCCTGATTGAACTTTTATCCTTCAGTCAACCAACTTTTGACTGATCTCTACTTTATAATATATTTTTATTTTATTTCTAATTTTTTAAATTTCCTGTATTCTATGTTATTTGGGTTTAATTTTGTTTGTTTGTTTGTTTGTTTAGGAAAGGAGAGAATTGGGGGAGAGGGGCAGAGAGAGAATCAAACAGGTTTCATGCCCAGTACAAAGCTCCATCTCAACATCTGAAGTTCATGACCTGAGCTGAAATCAAGAGTCAGATACTTAACCAACTGAGCCACTCAGGTGCCCCTTTTCTAATTTCTTAAAAAATTAGAGCTACTTAGAAATTAAGGCTACTTAGAGAACTGATTTTAAGTCTTTATTCTTTCCAAATATATGTAGTTTAGGCTATAAATATTCTGATACCCAAAGCTTTTATCATGTCTGTCAAATTTTTATATGTCATATTTTATTATTTCTTAATCAAAATATTGTTAAATTTCCTTATCACTTCTTTGAGTCATGTTATTTGGTATTATATTGTTAATTTGAAAATAGGGACTATCTAGCTTTTTGTTACAGATTTCTGCCTTATTACCACAGAATCAGAGAATCTTTTTGATTTTATTAAAGGTTTCTTAATTCCCCTGCATATGGCAAATTTTGTTAATTTTTTTTGTATATTTGAAATAATATATATATTTTTTCCTTTGCAGTGTATCTTTCTGTATGTATCAATTAGATCAAATTTGTTAGTTGCCCTTTTTCTCAGATCTTTTCTATGTTCCTAATTTTTTCAAGTGCTTGTGAAATAGGTACATTAGAGTCTTCCATTATATGTCTTCTTTCCATTCCAATAATTTCATTTGCTTTATAGGTATGGTTTTGGATGTATACTGATTTAGACTTATCTCTTTGTCTTTTATTTCTACACTCCACATCTATTTTCCATATTTAATTCATAGTAATTCTCATTTGATCAAGTTACCTCTTTCTGTATCTTCTTTTCATTAGTAAGACATTATTGCACACTACCTACAGGGCCTCAAGAGCTTGCATGCTTTTTCCTCTGCTGACTTCTACAGTTTCATGGTACATCAACCTTCATTTTGCTTCTGCAGTTGGTTAAGGTGACTTTCCCTTTGTATTGCATAATCACCAGTTTCTACTGCTGCTCATGGCCCTGTATATACTGCTTCCCTTACTTGCAGTACTCTTTGGATCCACCTGTCTTTTTCCTGTGGGCAACTCCTTCCTTATCTTTCTAAAATATCAGAACCTAAGAAAAGCCTCACTCCTGCCTCACACAGACCTCAGACTAAATTAGGTATCCCTTGTTTGAAATCTTTTTTTTTTTTTTTTTTAAAGATTTTATTTATTTATTTGACAGAGAGAAATCACAAGTAGGCCGAGAGGCAGGCAGAGAGAGAGAGGAGGAAGCAGGCTCCCTGCCGAGCAGAGAGCCCGATGCGGGACTCGATCCCAGGACCCCGAGATCATGACCTGAGCCGAAGGCAGCGGCTTAACCACTGAGCCACCCAGGCGCCCCCTTGTTTGAAATCTTACAGTTCTCTGTAACTTTCTGCTATAACACAACTAAAATTGTAACTTTATAAGTGCATTTGATTGTAGATCCAGGAAAATACATTTTTGTTTATCAGCATCTATCATAGTACTTGATACATAATAAAATAATAATAGTAACAATATTTTACTTCTCATGTATTTCAGAAAATATAATAAGTATTTTACATGTGTTTTAATTTTTCTTCAAAATGATCTAATAAAGTAGGATAATATTAGCATCTTAACTTTATAAATGACAAAATTAAGGCGTAGAGAGATTAAATGATACTTCCAATACTGCAAAATGTAAAGTGGCAGAGCTAGGGTATGATATATGTATTTGACACCAGACTTTGAGCTTTTATTTATCACACAATTCCCCTACATAAGAGATCAGTAAGTAAATGAAGGTCTCAATACTTTTGTTGCCATGTATAATTTAGTATCTCCCCTATCAACGTATTCACTAATTTTAGCCTACTGTATGCTAGGAAGATAGTCAAGCAGAAATAGTATTTATATCATAATTTCTTAGCTACTTAGCCTTTGTATTATTTTTGCATCATTTGATTCTCAAAGTATACTCATATTAGGATGAGGAAGTTGAGGTTTATAGGGTCACAGTGACATCCCCATACAAAAAGTAGGTAGGGGTAGCAGAGTAAAGGCTCACTTCTCATGTCAAGTTATTTTAAGTTTCATCATTTTTAACTACCCTATGAGTTCTACATATAGGTCAGTAGATCTCTTATACTAAAGTATTTATATACCTAGAGTATATAAATACTTTGATATTTATATAGTACCTAGAGTGCTCATTAAAATAGTTTCCAGATTCCACACCAGAGCTATTAAACCAATATTTCCTGAATGGAATACTAGAAACTGTATTTCTTCTAATAGTCCCCAAGTGAGTCTTCTCCAATTTGGTTATAACAGCTTAACCTATAGGCCTTAAGAGTAATAAAAGCACAATAGAATAGACAACAGATATTCTTAACATCTCAAAGCACTGTGTACCTTAGACTAGTATCCTATATGAATAATACTTTGTTTCTCATTTAAAAGAATAAATTGACAAAATAAAAATAACAAAAAATTTTAGAACATCTAGAAGCTTAGTTATTTTTTATCTCAATTTTCATACAATTTTATAAAGTCATATTTAGACAAAAAAATGGGACTACTTTTTTTTTTTTTAAGATTTTATTTATTTGAGAGAGGGAAAGCAAGAGAGCAGGCACATGCAAGGGGAGGAGTAGAGAGAGAAACAGGCTCCACACTGAGTGGGGAGCCTGATGGAGGGCTCCATCCCAGGACCCTGAGATGGTAACCTGAGCTAAAGGCAGACACTTAGCCAACTAAGCCACCCAGGTACCCCAAACTACTTTCTTTAAACACATTCTTATCATGGTAATACTTTGCCTCTTACAAATTTCTGATATTAATAGTTGAGAAGAAATTTCATATTTGCAGATGTAGAAGATACCTAAATCTTCCTTATTAAGATTTGAAGGTATCTGCCAGTTGACTCCTCCACCCCAAATCTATGTAGTTTTATTTTTACATTATCATAAAGAAGAACTGTTGTAATATAACACATTTAAAATGACATCAAGTGGTTCTCTTTGAATCAGTCTTTTTTGTTGTTGTTGCACATATTTTGTAACATTAAAATCTGCTCATAGTTTCAATTCTTCAAATGCGTGTATTGGTAGTATAATTCTAAGGCATTAAAAGACATAAATAGGTCTATTTGTTTAAAAATAGAAGTGGGTCTATTCAGTGTTATTATTTGATGAGGAGAAATACATTTTTTCTATATTCTAAACAAAATAGTGAGTACATAAGTCTAAATAAATTTTGCTTTCTTAACACAAAAGATTGATATATGTGAAGATACAACAAAAGACTAGGAAAAATATAATTTTCTATGTAAAAAGTTTACAATATAAATACAACAGAAATGTCTCTCCATGTATCACAGTAAAATTACATTTAAATTAAAACAAAAATATTAATTATCAGAAAGACACATTAAAGATGTAATACACAGTCTATGTGCTATTATTAGCAATTGGGTATGGTATAAGATACACATTTATAGATTTGGAGGGGAAAAAAGTTAGAAACACCATAATGAATTCATTACTCTAGTCAATATTACATGTCCTGTAGCAGGAAAGAACATTTTAACCAAGACTTTTAAGATTTAAAATTGCATATAAATGATAATTATTTCCATTGTCATGCTAATCAAGACTAGATTAGCATGGTCATTAGAGTAAAATGTGGCCGGAAGAGAAAATTATTCTAAAAGTCATCATTTGAACCTAGGTATTTTTTTTTTTCCTCTCCCTCTCTCTTGATTCTTGCCATCTCCCAGGTGAAGGATGGTGCTAATTGTGTCCAGGAGGTCATTTATTCCCAAAGTCTGAGTGTTACTATTGGATTTTTTTTCCTTGACCCCAAGTACCTCATTTTTAGCAGGGCTCCAAGGATAATAGGAAGGCTTTCCCAAGGTTAGAATCAATAATAGATATAAAGAGAAAACTGATTTCTGGAGAGGGGCTACATCATGTCTGAGGGCCATTTTGTTCTTCTTGTGATAGTTCTATAGTCTTTAAAAGTAATTCTATAAATAAAAAATATATATATAACATATTCACTAGAGATGAACAGCCTTTCCATGATCCATGACATTGAGTAAAAGATGTATGGTTTTGAGGTTTCTTTCTGGCTCTGTAAAACTCTGATTCTATGGCTAATTCTCAACGAGCACAAGTAAACCCCAAGGCATCTCTCAGAGGGAAATTCTGAGAGTAAGGGCTCTCCTGTAAAATCCTCCAAGAGTCTGGGATTTTAAAACCAGGGAAACAACTTCTTGGGCCCATGATGACTTTTATGAAATAGAAAGCTCCCTCTGTAGTTGTGTATCTACTTCAAGGGACATGAAGCATATTCTATCAGCTAGAATAGTTGTAGAATAATCAATGGTTCCTTTCCTTCTTTCTTTCTTGCTCTTCCCTCCTTCCCTCCATTCTTCCTTCTATCCCTTTTCTCTTTAATTCCAGTCAACAGCTATAATTGTTTCTTTTTCTTTTTTTATTAATATGTTTAGAATATGCCTTGTGATTTCATGGTATACGTTCAAAGTTAATTCTTCACTTCACTTCACTTCACTTCACTTCACTCACTTCACATTAATTCTTTCTTAAGTGCAGATGTAATTTAAATCTTTCCTTCTTCAGATCCTTACTTAGGTCACTCTACCCATAACATGGTCAGTTCCCAATATAGAACTTTCAATTAAGAAGGCACAAAACACTTGTCAATAAGACAGAGAGTGATTTCTTGTGGGTTTGGGTATTGAAGTGAAGCTGCTGAATTTACCTAGATATACTTTTCTTTGTGCTTTGGCCATGGTTAGCTCTTCTTGGTTCTAATGCCTCATTTCTAGCAAATGCTAGACCTACAGACTTGTATTTACTTGGCATTTGATCTATTTTATTTTCTTCAAAGGTATAGATTTTCCTATCATAGTAGGCCAGTGGAAGCTTTGAAAAACTTCATGGCAGTACTGCCTGTCCCATATTTTGACTTCTTTCATGTCACTAGGTGTTTTGGGGCCATGCTTGGCGTTTATCAGTTTAATTAATCTGACCTCAACAGTAGCATCCATGCTAACTGAAATGATTTCTAACAATGTTTTGTTGATCCCTGTAACTGCTGAAGAATAAATGAAACAAGATGGGATTGGGAGGGAGACAAACTATAAGTGACTCTTAATCTCACAAAACAAACTGAGGGTTGCTGGGGGGAGGGGGTTTGGGAGAAAGGGGTGGGATTATGGACATTGGGGAGGGTATGTGCTTTGGTGAGTGCTGTGAAGTGTGTAAACCTGGTGATTCACAGACCTGTACCCCTGGGGATAAAAATATATGTTTATAAAAAATAAAAAATTAAAAAAAAAAGATGCTGTTCCATAGGGTAGCATTTTTTATCTATATGGCTTACATTTTAAGTTTGAGATCATCTTCTAATATCCCCTCCTCAGTTCAATATTAATTAGAGCTATACTTTGCCTCTCTGATAAGGTCAGTTTTGCACATTCATTCCTTGAAAAGACTATGTTTAAGAGATTAAAAATATCATGTTTTGTTATTATGGACTGCTACAGAATACAGCTTTGCCTTTTAAAATATTTGATGAGGTTCATAATACTTGAAACTGAAGGAGTGTGGCTGAACTTGATCATAGGGAATTGCCCCTGGAAGTTTAGGTGACCTTGAAGTTAAGATAGAGAGGCTCACAGCCCAAAATGTCAATGATGACATATGCATTTTTTCTACATAATACTATGCTAATACGATGTGATATAGTACTGAAGCTCAAGAAACAAGCTTAATGGTACTCTTAAGAGCTTTATGCCTTTTGTTTTTTATACAAGGCTTTTCATTATCTAGACAAGAAAATGAATTTCTCTGTGGTGTTTTTTCTTCTTTTCAATAAAAAAGTGACCTTCATTTTGTGTGACCTGCTTGATGTTACTGTAGTGCTTGAAAATACCACTACTTCTTTTCCAGAGAAAAGGTCAATTACTCACAACATCCTCCTTTCTTTAAAATGTCTTTCAGACTATGTTTATACAGCAAAAAGTCAAGTGGAGATTTAGTTTACCTGGTTTATTGGGTTGATATTCAGTTTGGCAAAAATGATAATTCATAGTCTAATTTTGCTTATTTTGATTAGCTTCACTTTATTTTAACTATCATATATTTATTTGCTTGTTTATTTCTTTGTGCATTCATTCCTTTACCGTTTACATGAAATTTGGGAATTCTAGTTACAAAACATCTTTCAGTCTTTCTTGTACTTTTCTACTACATTTATCAAGTCTCCATATGTGCATGGGTCTGTTTCTGAGTTAGCCCTTTCAATCTGCTAGTTGTTATCACTGTGCCTACACCACAATTTATAATAGTTTTATGATAAATCTTTGTATCTTACACATAAAAATCCTTGCGCTGTCCTTCTTTAGCAGTGCTGAGGCTAATCTTGATCCTTTCTTATTTATATTCAATATAAATGTTGAAACTAATATACTTAGGAAAAAATATAACTAAGATGGTAAAAGATCTCTACTCTGAAAACTGTAAGACATTGATAAAAGAAATTGAAGAAGACAGAAATAAATGAAAAAGTGCCCCGTGTTCATGGATTGGATGAAGTAATATTGTTGAAATGTTAATGCTACCAAAGCTATCTATATATTCAGTGTAATCTCTATCAAGATTTTGATGGCATTTTTATAAAAGTAGAAAAAGACACTGCTAAATTTATATGAAACCATAAAAGACCCTAAATAGACAAAAAAGTCCTATGAAAGCAGAACAAAGTAGGAGGACAGTTGGCATCGTATTTCCTGGTTTCAAGCTATCCTATAAAGCTATACTTATTAAAAGAGTATGGCATAAAAGCAGACAAATAGACTAATGGAACAGAATTAAGAGCCTAGAAATAAACACAAGCATATGTGGTTAACTAATATTTGACAAAGTGGCTGAGAATACTTGGTAGAGAAAAGAATTTTTTCATTAATGATACTGGAATAATTGGGTATTCACATATAATAGAATGAAACTAGACCCATATTTTACACTATTTACAAATATTAACTCAAAATGGATTAAAAGCTTAATTGTAATACCTTACTGCATGAAATTCCTAGAAGAAACATAGGAACAAAACTCACTGACTTTGGTCTTGGTAATAATTTTTTAGATACAATGCCTAAAGCAAATCAATAACAAAAATGAACAAGTATGATTATATCAAACTAAAGAAAAACTTATGCATGGAAAAAGAAGCCATCAACAAAGTGAAAAGAAAACCTATGAAATGAGAAAAATATTTGCAAATAATATATCTGATAAGGCATTAATATCTGAAATATATAAAGAACTCATACAACTCAATATCAAAACTAATAAATTTTTAAAAAATGGGCAAAGGACCTGAATAGACATTTCATCAAAGAAAACATATGAAAGATCAATAGGTACATGAAAAGATCTTCAACATCACCAATCAATATGGAAATACAAAATAAAACCATAGTGAGTTATTACCTGATGCCTCTTAGGTCATCACTGAAAAAGCAAGAGATAACAAATGCTGATGTAGATGTAGATAAAAGGAAACCCCTTTGTACTGTTGGATTGTACATTAGCACAATTACTGTAGAAAACAGTATGAAGTTTCCTTATAAATTAACAATAGAATTACCATATGATCCAGCAATTCATCTGCTAGGAATATGGCCAAAGACTGTGAAAACTCGAAAAAATATCTGTACCCCTATGTTCATAGTGGCATTATTTATAATATTTAAGACATGGAAACAGATTAAGTATACCTCATAGAAAATAGATTAAGAGGTTCTGGTTTGCATATCTATATATATAGAGACATATCTATATATAAGCAAAATACAATAAAATAAGGGATATCTATATATAGAGAGAGATATGTCTATATATATATAGAATAAAATATTTATATTTTATTCAAAATAAAATATTTTATTTTATAGTATAAAATAAAAAAGCAAAACACAATAAAATAAGGGATATCTATATATATA
>NC_081570.1:60839497-60985442 GCF_022355385.1 Mustela nigripes | reverse complement strand
TATTGGGTATTTACCCTAAAGATACAAACGTAGTGATCCAAAGGGGCACATGCACCCGAATGTTTATAGCCTCAATGTCCACAATAGCTAAACTATGGAAAGAACCTAGATGTCCATCAACAGATGAATGGATCAAGAAGATGTGGTTAGCATTTCTTAACAAAAGTTTTAAGTTAAGGTATGTACACTTTTTAGAAATAATGCTATTATACACTTAATAAACTAAACTATAGTGTAAACATATTTTCCCCCCCACTGGGAAACAAAAAACTTCATTTGATTCACATTACTGCAGTGATCTGGAGTTGAATTTGTGATATCGCCAAGTTACAACTGTATCGTGGAATATTATTCAACCACAATCAAAACAAAAGAAAGCAAACAAAAAACACTGAAACCCTACATTGCAACATGGATGGGTCTTGAAGGCATTATGCTATGTGAAATAAATCAGACAAAGATACTGTATGATTTCACTTACATGTGGAATCTAAACTTTTTTTTAAAGAAATCTTGTAGAAAAAAAGATCAGACTTGTGATTACCAGAAGTGGAGGTGGGAAAGGGAGATTTGAGGAAAGGGGTAAAAAAGTGCAAGCTTCCAGTTATAAAATAAATAAGTACTAGGAATGTAATGTACAGCATGATGACTATAGCTACCACTGCTATACCATATGTAGGAAAACTCTTAAGAAAGTAAATCCTGAGAGTTTTTCCTCTCACAAGGAAACATTTGTTTATTTCTTTTTTCTTCTCTTTTTGTTGTATCTATATGAGGATATGAATGTTAGCTAAACCAATTGTAGTAATCTTTTCACAGCATATGCAAATCAACCTAAAAGAAATAGAAAATTGTGAAAAGCATGCTGAAAATAATTTAAAAGGTAGATCTACTCTTCAGTTTGTATCTCTTCTTTTTTCCCTTTCTCATCTTCACAAATTAACTCACAGAATGCAGTTTTATAGATGAAATGAATGATTCTTTTGTTTTTCATGGAGTATTTTTCATGCAGTGGTTTACACAGGGTTCATCCATGTCAATGAAGCAAGTTGTGGATTGAAAGTAACAGAGACCCACCTTATACTTGAAATGGTGACATTGCCTCCATTTTCAGTTGTACTAACAGCTCAATGTGTGTGGTTTTATTTTTAATTGATTTTTTTAAAAAGTTTATTTATTGGGGCACATGGGTGGCACAGTAGGTTAAAGCTTCTGCCTTCCGCTCAGGTCATGATCCCAGGGTCCTGGAATCCAGCCGCGCATGAGGCTCTCTGTTCAGCAGGGAGCCTGCTTCCTCTTCTCTCTCTGCCTGCTTCTCTGCGTACTTGTGATTTCCGTCTGTCAAATAAATAAATTGAATCTTAAAAAAAAAAAAAAGTTTATTTATTTATTTGAGAGACAGAGATGAGTGGGGTGAGGAAAAGAGGGAGAAAATCTCCAGGAGACTACCTGCTGGGCATGGAGCCTGGAGTAGGGCTCAAGCTCATGAACCTAAGATAATGACCTGAGCTGAAACCAAGAGTGGAAGTTGGACACTCAACTGACTGAGCTATTCAGGTGGCCCAACAGCTCAATGTTAATTAAATAGCCTGGGCCTTTTCCCAGCAAGTTGTACCCTGACTCATTCCTAGTTATTCCACGTTTACAGCACTTTGGGCTTGCATCAGAGGCAATGTCTTGTAAGACTCCCAATAGAAGACAGACCAGAGAGAGAACTCCACTCATAAATTCTTAATAATGGATACTTAAGTCTGCAATGAATTCAGGGATAGAGTCAAATGAGTCTTGTTGAATAGTTACTGTCAGTTTGTATGTTACTTGTAATACATCAGGTAGTAAGTACTTTACATGTATTGTCATTTAATCTTTACAACATCCATGAGGTAGGTACTATTATCTTCTCCATTTACAGATGAGAAAACCAAGTCATAACAAAGAAAAGGGTTTTTCAAGGTCACTCAACTTATATGTAATAGAGCCAAGACTATGACCTGGACAATATAACTTCAAAGTCATCCTTGTCTTGGGTTATACAATAAGAACAATTTATAAAATATCTGATAAAGATACATTTCTCTTCTGAAATTCACAGGTTATCCAGTTAGATTTAGCTTCTTAAAAAAAAAAAAAAGCCAACCAATTTTATTTGAGACTCCAGTTTTCTAAGTGATAACTATCAGTTACACTAGTCTTTGCTCACAATTTGGGAAAATAGTTAACTCTGATATAGGGGTGGAAAAAGTTTTCTTAACTCTTGTAGGATCCCTGGGTGAGTTTGCAAATTAAGCTGACAAAGACAGATTAGCAGAAAAAAAAGCATACACAGTTACTTAATATTAGTTTTACTTGACATGTGAGTTCAAAAGGAAAACCCAAAGAAATGGTGAAACTTGAGTGTCCTTATGCTATGTTTGATGAAGAGCCGACAATAGTGAAGAAATATTTTAAGTCAAGGAATATGAGGTAAGTGTTGTAAATTGGGGAAAACTTATGAAATCCTGTTTGGCTTCTTCTCCATATCCCTTTGTTTTCAGAGGTAAGAATGCTCCTTTCCTCCTGGTGTAGGGAGGAACAACTCTTACATGAGGTTTTTATAACCTGTTTCTGGGAGGAGGGTTTGGGGTGAATCATGCTGATTGACTCATTGCTTCTGCTGTTTTCTCAAATTCTTTCAGTCTAACATTTTCAATATACTAAGGGCTATCTTTTGAGATAGCACATCCTGAACCCCATCAGGAATATATAAGAAGATGAAAATAATAGTCTATTTTGACCTGAAAAGGTAGTAATTTACAAAGGGTAAAATAATATATATGAATTTGATTTTAAAAGTGATAAATTTAATTTTTAGTATTTTTTTGAATGTATTTTTTTTAATGTTGTCTAAGTCCTCAGTCTTTTCTTTAAAGTTTTCTACAAGACCCATTCTGTGACAGCACTGACTGATCTGTTCTCTAAAATGTATCTTTTCTTAGCAAATTGGTGTTAAAAGCAACTAGTGAACAAGTTTTCAATAACTGCCCCTGGAAATCAAGACTGTTCAACCTAAAATAATTCCATCTGGAGAAAAGGGCCATAGCTAGAGTTCACAGATGAGAAATTGGCTGTCAGAACCATATCCTATATGTCCACACTGAAGCCCTGTAATGTTTGATAGAAAACCACAAGAAGAACTATCCACTCACTTGGTGTTAGATATAAAATACCTGCTATCTCAGGAAAAAGAGACAGCTTTATTTTCACTTACATGATGAATTGGTTAATTTGTTAACATAATATATATTTAAAGGCATTTTTAAAAAGAAAGAAATATGAATAAAACCTCTCAAAATGGGCTTTGTTCATTTTAGTGGTTTCTAACTTCTCAGTACCCTCCTTCAAAACATACACAGCTCTACCTGTCTGTCAGATGTTTATTTTCCTAAACTTTGAAAAGTTAAAGAAATAAAGGCCAACTGCAGTTTAAGTACACATGGCATAGGCACTTGTAGAAATCTGTGGTTGCTTGGCAACTGGAGGCTGTCTATTTGGAGAGTGAAGAGAAGTACACAATGTGACTTCAGGATGGATGAAGGGCAGCAGGAGGCATTGAGTTGACTGAAATGATTCAGAACACGGAAACATATTCAAATAACATACATCCCAGTAGGTGATTATTCCCAAATGATAATCATATTGCTGCTCTGCTCCCCTCTGTAGACATGATAAGAACCAGAAGACTGTAGATGCAGGAGAATCTTCATTTTTGGGTTTTACTTGTATGACTATGCCTCATACAGTCAGAGTTTTGTGGTAATAATACTGAAATAGCACATTAACAAGCAGAGTAGTTATCACTGCTTCCTTGGTCAATTGACACATCAGTTAAGGAGATTTGATTTTTGAAAAGTCTCACCATCCTTATTAAAGATCAGCAATCATTAGAATTAACCACATGCTGATTTAATCAACATATAGCTTTGTTAATTACTAGTTCTTTCTTCATGTCCATCTGTTTTTAAGATTTTAGTGAACCTGCACCAGATGTTCATGTAAATAAAATAAGCTGCTTGCCATGTAAATATAACATTTTCAAGTGTGTTGTATAACAGCCTTTTAATTTATGCATACTGTTGTCTGTGTTTCGTCTTTAGTGGCTTAAATACAGAACTGATAACTTTGTTACCAGCCACATTAGGCGCAGTTTCTACTTGAAGCTGTGTGTGTGTGTGTGTGTGTGTGTGTGTGTGTTTGGTTGGTTGTTACTTAGTTATTGTATATAGTGTTAGGTGTTCAGATCCTTAAGATATAGCAAAGCATTTGTCAGAGTATACTGAGAATGGCAGTATAAAAGTGAGCAGGGACTATTCCATTTTCACTCAGTCTAATGGTGTAATAAACTAACTACCAAATTCATGGTAAATATGATCCATTCATCTGGCATGGTGAAATTGTAAAGTGATTCATGTATGTAGATGCTTCAATTTTGTGACTCTTGAGATCATCCCAGCCTCCAGTCTATCTGGAAAAGTCACTTGATAAAGTGGAGGGTAGACACAAGACATTTTCACATTTCTACGTAAGAGATTACTGGAATTGATCAAACTGAAGAATGATGGAATTGGTTAGTAGAAAGATTGTAAGAATCAAATTAGGACATATTGGGGCTTTTTGAAGAAGATAGTGCATTTTAAAATGCTACCCTGTACAATAGGATGAAAAGACTGTTTCCGTATCTGTTTTATAACAACGAAAATGTTTGAGCCCAGGTGGTTATGGATATAGCAATCAAGAGGAATCTAAATTACAATGTAACATTGAAAAGGAAGCCAATTTAAAGAGGTTCAAATCAAAGGCAAATTATAAAATGAGCATTAATCTCTAAGACTATTCACATGTTACCTGAATTTAAGAGGTTGGTAAATTAGATCTACTAATGGAGTTTAGTGGAAGAATATTTGTGTGTGTGTGTGTGGGGGGGGGGTTGACCAAAGAAAACAGACCTGTGGAATTATCTATAAAGAAAACCAGCTTGAATAAACTAAAAAAAGAAATTCAATTTCAAAGGAAAATAAGATGCACTGTGTAAAAAGAAGGGACTGTCCCTTTGTGACATTATAGGAAGGAGCAGAGCAGATCACACTGATGTTCTTGACAGTGTTTCTAAACCAAACTATGAATCAGACTTCTCAGCACTGTGGGCCTAGAATGAGAATTTAATTACACAGACAGGAAGAGTAGATGAAAACTCTTTAATAAATGTACGGTTACACAGTTTTCACCATTCTATTAGGCATCCATTTTCTTTTATTTAATTTTAAATGGCTAAATATAGTCACATGGTACTAAGCACATGACCCATCGTAATTCTCTTTTTATCCCATCTGCCCAGTTTCCAACTGCTCCTTCCACATTACCATTGTTCTTAGTTTCCTAAAACTAGTTTTGTTGTGTATGCAACAAAGAGATTTGAATGAATATTTCTTATGCTTATGTTTATGAGTATATTACCTTATATAGCTAGGCCAAGGAGACAGTGAAGATAGAATTAGGGCCACAAACTTTAAAATAGGAGGAGTATCCTGGATTATTCTGCTTAGCACATGGGCCCTCAGAAACAGAGGAGGAAGGCAGAAGAGCTATCAAAGAGATGCAACCAGGGAAGAAGAGGTGGCATAGATTCAAAGCATGACAGGAACTTGATCTGCCATAGCTGCCTGATTATGGAGAAAGTGGGCCATGAGCCTAGGAAGCCAACAGCTTCTAAGATCCGAGAATGGCCCTCAGATGACAGTCAGTGAAGAAATAGTCCTATAAATGTGAGCAATTGAATCCTATCAACAATCTGAATGAGCAAGAAAACAAACTCCTCTTGTGAGCCTCCACAGAGGAAAGAGCCTGTCAACCTTAATTTTATCCTAGTGAGACCCCTTCAGATTTGAGATGGACAAAGTAATAAATTTGCGTGGTATTAACCTGCTAAATTTGTGTCAATATTTTGTAGTAAAAATAGAAAACTAATGCATCCCTGTTTCTTGCACAAATATAACATACTTTAGATATTGATCTAGACCTGGCTTTTTTCACTTAAAAATATATCTTGGGAGTCTTCCCGTGTCAGTGTACAGAAGCATCAACCTTCTATATTGTTTTCTTCTTATTTAACAGCCTTATAGGATTTCATTTTCATTAAGTATCTTAATTTATTTAACTAGCCATGTATCAATGAATATTAATTTGCTTTCCAAACTTTTGCCTTATAGATAATCCTGCACTAAAGAACACAATATGTGTCTAAGGTATCTATGAAGTAAATTTCCAATGGTGGAATTACTGAGTCAGAAAGTACATCTATTTGTAATTTTGATACATATTTTAATATTATACTCCATAGAGGTTCTGCCAATTTGAACTTTTACCAGTTATGTATAAAAATGCTAGTTATCAAATTTAGATAATTTTGTCAATAAAGAAAATAAGTAGTAAACTCTCATATACTTCAAATATGAATTTCTCACAATGAATGAAATTATACCAGTTTTTTTTTTTTTTTTCTGGTTTGGGAGATAAATTATATACTCATCCCAACTGTTGCTACAACCTCTACATTCCCTACCATTTTCTTTACTTCTCCTCTTTTTTTCTTGTCGTTTTTAGATCATTCCTTTGGTAGTCCTTATGGTTACTTCATAGCATATGGATTAAAGGTCTTCCAGTTTCATGGAAAATATAATTTGCAATGTTTTGTTAGGTTCTATTTCCTTTTTAAAAAATAATTTTATTTATTTGACAGAGAGAGGGCACAAGCAAGGGCAGTGGCAGAGGGATGGGGAGAGGTAGGCTCCGTACTGAGCAGGGAGCAGGGAGCCTGGTGGCCTGAGGGGGTGATTCCAGGACCCCAGATGCATGCATGACCTGAGCCAGAAGCAGGTGTTTAACCGAATGAGCCACCAAAGTGTCCCTTGTTAGGTTCTATTTCATTTGTGATCTCCTTATTACTTTTATAACATTTTCAGAAGAAAGGGAAAGATGCAATTGTCGATTGTGATAGGCAACTTCTGAGATGGTCCCTAATCATCCCTGTCTCCTAATATTCATGTCCTGTAATGCCTTCCTCTTGAGTGTGAGCTAGACTTTCTTTCCTCTATAAAGAGAATACTGCAGAAGTGATGGGTTTCACTTCCAAGATTATGTTATAAAATATTATGGTTCTGTCTTGAGCTTTCTCTGTCTCTCTTTTTCCTTCTCTCTTTCTCTGATCACTTGCTTTTGGGAAGCCAGCTCCCTTCTTGTGAAGTAGCACTATGAAGAGTCACATATGAGTAGGTGTGGAAGTGGATCTTCTGAGCCCTGCCAATAGCATAGTGGAGGAGCTTAGAAAGAGATCCTTCCCCAGTCAAGCCTTGACACAGAACACAGCCCTGGATGAGTATTTGATTACAGCTTCATGAGAGACTCTGAGTCAGAGCCATCCAGCTGCTCTGTAACTGAATTGCTGACCCACAACAACTGCATGATAATAAATGTTCTTTGATTTAAGATGCTAAATTTTAGGGCAATTTGTTATATAGCAATAGATGACATCAATCAATGCATTCTGTACAGCTAACACCCAATTTACCATTACAGAGACCAAGAATAAATTCTAGTGTGGCTTTGAACTAAAAATGAAGTAGGAAACATGCAAACTATTAAAGAGAAAAAAGCAACGGTAACATAAATTTAGACACTAAAGTTGTAGCATAATTTATAAGTTACTCAAACTGCAGTAAAAACCTTTTTTAATTCTAGAAATCTCGTATTCTATTTATAAGAAACATCATGTCACTGCATTTGTTAATAATAAATCCAATTTAGGAAAATGAGTGGAAGGGAGAATGATAGGCTCCCAAATGCATTATTTTTCTCTTCTCATTTTGTACTTGAGGACTTTCTTTGTTTATAACAACTCAAGTGAGTGGATATAGATGAAGATTCATTTTTTTTTCAGTATTTATGACCTGAAAAATCCCAAGAGCATATTTAAGATATGATGTAAACACCCAAAATTAATTATGGCATATGAAGTTTCTATTTTCTTAATTGAGATCATAGCTTAGAAAGAGGAAGCATTACAATTCAACTTCTAAACTTTAATTCCTCAGCAAATGACATAAGAACAATTCCAAATTTGAATCAATGTCTACCACTAGGAATAAGCATAGGCTCGATGGAAACCAAATGAGATGAACAGGTTTGTCAAGTTTTTAAATATCTTATTGGCTGCACTATAATATTATGTCCTCCATAATCATAACCAAGGTGGAACTAGTTTCTCTGGGCAACCCCAAAATATTTCTTTCCAATGTCTCCATTCCTTACTCTTAGCTAGTTGAAAGCAAAGATCATGTTTTGTTTCTTTTTAAGATCATATATATTTTTAATATTTTTTTCACTTTGGAATAAATTTAGATTTACAGGAAAAGTATGAAGATAGCACAGAGTTTCCATATACCCCCAATAGTTTACTTATTATTAAAATCTAACATTAGTATGGTTCACTTGTAACAACTGAAGTACAAATCTTGGTAAAAGATTATTAACTACAGCTGTCACAGATGTGACAGTTTTACTCATTTTTGATGGCTTTGACAGCCTTGAGAAGCATGTGTATGAATAAATGGAAGTGGATTATTTTCCAATTTACATTCTTAGACCACTGAGACCTAGACTATTGAGGGCCAGTGTGGAAGGAAAGCATCCTCAGAATTGGAATGAGCCAATTGTTACTCTTGAGAGACTTTAGAGATAAAGCAGAGAGGGCACCGTATAGAGTCTAGTGGAAGATTTGGAGTGGAGAGTGGGGAAAAGAGTTTAAAAAGATCATCTTCAGGTTTTCAGTGCCCAAACTGTATGTCTATATCTAGAATGTTGATGTCATTCTACCATGCATGTGAGGCACTTTATACCTATTCAGTTCAAATTTAAATGATTTTTTAAAAGATTTTATTCATTTATTTGAGAGAGAGAGAAAGCTCAAGCATGAGGAATGGCAAGTGGAGGGAGAAGCAGCTTCCCCACAGGGAGCCTGATGCAAATTTGATCTCAGGACCCTGGTATCATGACCTGAGCCAAAGGTAGACACTTAACAAACTGAGCCACCCAGGCATCCCATTCACTTCAACTTTAGACAAACTTCAGATGGCTTTCCCTTTCAATTTGATTACTTTCTTTAAAAACCTTTCATTGGGGCCCCTGGGTGACGCAGTGGGTTAAAACCTCTGCCTTCGGTTCAGGTCATGATACCAGGGTCCTGGGATCAAGCCCCGCATCAGGCTCTCTGCTCAGCAGGGAGCCTGCTTCCTCCTCTCTCTCTCTCTCTGCCTGCTTCTCTGCCTACTTGTGATCTCTGTCTGTCAAATAAATAAATAAGATCTTTAAAAAAAAAAAAAAAAAAACCTTTTCATTTACTCCTGACAACCACTCTCTAAACAATTAGATATCTTATTAAAAATAATAAGAACACGAATAACAATAACAAGAAGAATAATAACAAAAGTAAAAATAACAAAGAAGTAGTCTCTTAAGAGATTAGGGTTAAGAAACAAGAAAGCCTTCAATACAATAGTATAAGGAAGGTCATTATGGTTTATTTTTCCCAAGTTTATTACAAAACTGCTAGAATATATATTACCACAAGTATGTTTTTACTGGAAAAGTAGCTTAATAAACCATGCCAACTATCTTGGTGGTAGAGCAACATGGCAGAAAGATCTGGGATGGTGGAGATGGGCTTTGCTTTCAGTGAGAAGAAAGAGGTTTATTGTATGAAGCAAGTCAAAGGGAAACAGTAAGGTCCCTGGAACTTGTAGTCTTCTTTTATCATCTTTGGTGAAAAGGGAAAGAGCACTAAAAATTGAAACACTTCACTGACCTCCTCTGTTTTCACTCACACTGTTTCTGATGCCAGATGAGAGGTTTCCTTTTTCCTCTTGACATCAAATACATGTGTCTTTTCCAATACCACTTCGCCAACTCTCTGATACTAACTGGGTGTCATATAATTCCATTCAATTCTGATAATATCTACCTGCAGCCAGCATTAGGTCCTAATTCTTAGAGAGCTCAGTGCTAGAAGATTGCCCTACTTCAGGTGTCATTACAAGTCTTGGCCCTCACTGTTTCTAAATGATGGGTTAGAGACTGGGGGCTCCTACAGTGCCCACTCCAGTTCCATAATTCACCAGAGTGACTTAGAGAACTCAGAAAAACATGTTATTTACATTTTCTGGTTTATTTCAAAAGATAAAACTCAGGGAAAGCCAAAAGAAAAAAAAAAAAAAAAGAGATACCTACGCATTGTGTGTGTGTGTGTGTGTGTGTGTTTGTGTGTGTGTGAGAACATACCAGTACACAGAGCTCTCATGCCCCTTATGGGAGAACCACCCTCTCAGCACCTTGATGGGTGCAACTTTTAGCCTATCCTTACCAAAGTGGAGGTTAAGGGACAGGAATGAAAGTTCCAAACTTCTAATCAAGGCTTGGTGATTCTGGTGACCAGGTTCCATCCTGAAGCTATCTAGGGGCCCTTCAAAGAGTCACCTCATCCAGACACAAAAGAGTGAAAGACACTCCTATGGTATTTCTCACTGTAAAATTCAAAGAACATTTAGAACTATGTGCCAGGAACCAAAGATAAAGACCAAATATCTTCTTATGATACACGAATGGCATTAGACACTTTAATTAAATCATATAAGATAATAGCAACAGTCTATCTCTCTGTCTTTTTATATTTAGAATCTTATGTTTTCTTAATGTTCTCCTTTTAGGAGAAGAAAGGTTTGCATCATTAATTCTTCTCTAAGCTCTTAGAGCATATACTTTTTCAACAAATTGATTCAATTCATCTTCATTGCTGTCGAGTTGAGCTGGCCAAAATGAAGAAATAATCCAGTAGATTCATGGGTGTTATTTCCTGATTATGTTCATAGTAAATGGAGATTTGTTTTTGTTTTTATTTATAAATTTTATGCTTTAAGAAAGGAGTGTCTTGGATGAGATTTGCCCTTCTATAGAGCTAGGAAGCAATCCTAAATTAGTAAAAACTCTTTATGTCTTGACTGAACATGTTAAGCTCTCATGGGTCAAGTAGGCTCCTGTTTACATGCTGAGAAAACATGGAACATTTAAATAAATCCTAAACAAGGATTATTCTTTTAGAATTCATTTTATCATAGTGGAGTCCTTGAGAAGAAATTACTTCTTTAACCTTATCTAACCAGTTATGAGGACATAATTCGATGTGCCAAGATCTACAGCCTCTTCCCAGATGTTTGAAAATTTATGAACAGGCACAGTAAGGAAACTTGCACAAATCAAGTTAGACAGATTTCCACATCCTGGAAAAGCACTTGGAAGTACATGAGCTGACCTTATGCTGAGAGATCACTTTAAAATGATGAGAATCATGAATTTTACTTGGTGCTAGAAATGTTAAAGCAGGCCCATCTGAATTACTGTGCCTTGTGTAAGCAAGTTTCAATATCTGAATGCCCATGTGTGATGTACTGTGTTTATCCAACATGAGCTAGGTTACGATTTGTTGGGTAGTTCTGGACGACTTACAGGTTTTCCTCGAGCTGCTGTCTTAATGAGGCTATGAACTCCAGGAACTCCTGAGGCTATGAACTCCAGAACTCAGTGACACACCTACTTCTCAGGGGCTGGAATGAGAATGCCATTATTTTATTCAAGTGTAGGGCTACCTTGGGTCCCTACCCATCTGTGTCTTCATTGCCATTTGGCAACTGTGCCTTTGTTTATGCATCTTCAGGCTTATTCAATCTTAAGAAATGACCAGTAGGAAACCCTGTAGCTATAGTTGACATTTATACTCTTTGCCAGTTATAATTGCTCCTTAATGTAATGATGTTCAGTTTATAAATTCATGGTAGAGAATAAAATTAGAATAATGGAGACCAAGAATTAAAAAAAACCTGGTGATTAAAGATTTGCTTAGCGAAATAAGTCAAGCAGAGAAAGACAACTATCATATGATCTCCCTGATATGAGGAAGTGGTGATGCAACATGGAGGCTTAAGTGGGTAGAAGAAGAATAAATGAAACAAGATGGGATTGGGAGGGAGACAAACCATAAGTGACTCTTAATCTCACAAAACAAACTGAGGGTTGCCGGGGGGAGGGGGTTTGGGAGAAGGGGGTGGGATTATGGACATTGGGGAGGGTATGTGATCTGGTGAGTGCTGTGAAGTGTGTAAACCTGGTGATTCACAGACCTGTACCCCTGGGGATAAAAATATATGTTTATAAAAAATAAAAAATTAAAAAAAAAAAGATTTATCTCGTGGAGTGTTTAATATATTTTTTATTTTGAATACTTTTTCAAAGGTCATGCTGTCTTCTATTCCTAACAGTGTCCACTGTTCTGAATTCCAAATTTACATTTTCTGTCTGGCATCTGAAGTTATTTGAGTTTGTTATTCCTTCGTTACACAAAGAGAAATCACAGCTTATATATGATGTTTATAATGATCATCAATTAGAACAATAAATCTGCAGCTTTTAGGGTCTTTTTACCCTGACAGAGCAGATTATTTTGGGGATATGTCTGCAGTTAGGAGTTATATATAAAGATGTGTCCTTAGAAGGTCTGACAGATGCCAAAGGAAGTAAAATGTGGGTTCTCTGGCTTATGCTTTCCCTCCTTGCCTTCTTTGGCTTTGTTTTTCCTTCACTTTTCAGTGGACATGAAGTTTATTTATTTGGGCTGGAGGAATATGTATGAAATCTGAATTCTAGTTAGCATTCCAATTTTTTTTTTTAATTTTTAGCCTTCACCTCCTCATTTACCAGTATGTACTAGAGTATAGACTAGATGTGCTAAATTAAACAAAAAAAAAGATATTTATTTAACCATTAATACTCAACTTATATCAATAGGATAATGAATATTTGGTATTTTTAATTGTATATTTATTTGTGCTCTTAGTGAAGAAAGAAGGACCGAGGTCAGCTTCAATCAGCCATTGGAGTAATGAAAAATTAAATACTAATTGAAAAATTAAATACTAATTAAATACTAATTGAAAAATTAAATACTAATCATAGATAATATAAGATTTTATCTGTAGCAGCCTTCTTTGATTATCCATATATAGCTGTATCTTAACATTATCTGGCAATCTGGGCTTGCATTTTATTAACATTTATTCTGAATAAATTTTTTCCTCAAATATGAATTTGTTGAGTACCAGCAAAGGTTCTATTTTTTGCTGTCACATTGAGATGAAACCTACTGTGATGAATTATTAGGACAATGAAAATTAAGCAAGAGTGAAGGCTGTAATTTGAGAAGGAAATAAATCTGCAACTTGCAGAAAGAATAGTAGCTTGGAAGATTTATTCTCTTTTGAAGTTGCCTGTCACAATATGGTAACACTAGGCATCAGAATTTGAAAGATGGTTTTAAAATCTCCTCATTGAAAACATTTCTAAGTGGCCAACTTTTCAAGTGTCACTGTGGGGGGTATTTGTGTCTATCTTTTATCCTTGCCATGATTTGAAGGAGCCATTCGTAGTAATTACTAACTGGGAAGGTAGGAATAGCCTGCTTTGCAAACTATATGACTATGTAGTTAAGTAACAGCAGTCAAATAAACACTAGGCTTATACACTATCATAAGCTGTTGCTGGCATTTGGAGCAATGAGAGACAATAATAGGAAGACATTCCAGGATTCCCACAATGGGGGACTTAGTGCACTATTTCTGACCCATCTGACCTTATAAAATTAACTGTTTTACAGTTGATGTTCATATTTCACATTGGGGTTATGGTAGTATTTCCCAGTAAATTTCAAAACTCCAAAGTGCAATGAAACAAACAGACATTCATGTTTTAGTCAATGTTTTTATATTTTTGTGTTTCTGATGCACAGCATGTAGTTGAGGAATTTCTGCCATGTGTTTTACTTTGTGGGAAATATGAAGGAGTATGCAACTAAGATTCAGCCTCAATATAAATGGAAAAGGAAAGCACCAAAACTTCTGGTGTACCTATTAAATATTTGATAATGTCCTAATAATTATTTGCAACCAGGTATTATTATCGCCATTTTACACCTGAGAAAATGTAGGCCTTGACAGCTTACATACTATGACAAAAGTCAGGCAACAGTAAATGGTATTTTCATAATTTGAACCCAAGCTTTGCTAACTAATTTTTATTATAATGCCGTGGGTCATTCTGCCATCCAAGCAAATCAGTCTCTTTTAAGAATTTATGAGCATCAGAACGCCCAAGCCTAAATGCTTGCCTCTTCACATGGACAAGTTCCTAAGCCTTTCTGCATATCATTTTTCAGATATTATAGGCCATTGTTAGTACAGACAGTCCATCCAGTGTAATAGAGGGGCATGCAGAGAGGGAGATTCAAGATGAGGCTATATGCAGGGGTCACCTGGGTGGCTCACTGTGTTAAGTGTCTGACGTCAGCTTAGGTCATGATCTCAGGGTCCTGGAATTGAGCCTTAAATTGGGCTCCTTGCTCAATGGTGAATCTTCTTGTCCCTCTACCCCTCCCCCCACTTATACTCTCTCTTTCTCTTAAATAAATAAATACAATCTTAAAAAAAAAAAAAAGAAAAAGATGAGGCTATCTGGTAAATGTGGGGGAAACAGTTACAAAATCACAGTGAAATATGAAACCAGCTGATTCATTGTGAATAATGCAGAAAGATGCCTCAGTGTGGTTGTATGGCTCCGCTAGTGTTTCATACAACTAATTTAAAATGAAGGAGTTCAGCATAGAGGAGTGATTTTTCCATGGCTACTTTCACATGCTTAGGTAGACTATGAAGAGAGTTGGATTTAATGACAACTGGGATTTAGCCTGGTTTGTAAAATGAAGTGAGTTGAGGATATATGGAAAAGACAAATATAATGATAAAACATAGATCTAAGCTGAGTGAGAAGTGTGTGAGACTGTAAAGATTGTGGAGGGCAAGGACAGTGAAAATATGTATCATCTAACTGAAGATCTCCCTGGGCTCTAAGAAATGTCAGAGTAGGGGACTAGCAGAAGTAAGCTAGAACACCAATGAGCTGGGCATTATTCTGAGGATATAGCAGCAGACAAAACAATGAAGTGGAGATTCTTGATAGCTTTGGTATTGAAGGAAAATCTGCGTTTGCCATAAAGCTTATAACCGCTGGTCTAAAAGTGGTTATAAGATCTTTAATTTACTTAACAATTTAATGGAGCAGTAATAAAGGAAATAATTTACTGTGACTTTATAGCTGGACTCCAGAAAAAAACAAAAACAAAAGAACAAACAACAACAAAAACCAGCAAGACAACAAATTTGTTTTAGAACTTCTGTGTCCCTTGCAGGCAATCTCAAATTAAATGAAAGCACATCAGAAAATATTTATTAAGCACCCAATTTTCTGAACAGTACCTCAGGGTTCATTTACTGCCAGGAATAACTATGAAGTTGAGGAGGAATATATTTTAATAATAAGAGCCAACCAAGTATTTTAATTTTTTGTGTGCATTTCATGCAGAACATTAAGAATTAAATTAAATTCAGCCAATGTTTACAAAGGTGTTATCCCTGACCTAGATGATTTTACAATCTAGTGGGGAAGAAAAATGTGTTTGAAAATTACCATAACAAAATGCATGAAATGACAGGTGACAGAAGTTACATATAAACACAGTGCTAGGAAGCCCCAAGGAAGGTGTGATTGATTCCTGCTTGTGGTGACTGAGAACTTCAGATGGGAAACACCATTTTGCTATGTTTTGAAGAAAGAGCAGCATTTATAAAGGCTAGATAGAAATGCAAGAAAAGAGGGTATTTGGAAATCATTCTAGGCTGAGGAAAGGCAGAGATGAAAGCCAGAGACAAACAAGTATAGGTTACGTTCAGAGACTCGCAAATAGGATCCCGTGGTTGAATCATGGGTATCTTTGGAAAGAGAAGTGAGATTGTAAAGTAGTGCCCAGGACATAGATTATTGCTTAATATAAAAGTTGCTGGAAGAGGATAGATATGACTAGCATAAAAGATAAGCATTTTGTGCCATTGAAGTAATGTGATAATGTTCTTTTCTTAATGAACATGTACTGTGGGCATTTTGAGTCTCTGACATTAGAAATCCTTGTTTTGACATAAACATGGGTATAATTCAGTAGCAGAATGTATTTTTTTAGTTAAACTTCTCACTTTATGCTACTCTTGATTGATATTTTTGGAGAATCTTGTGAGACTTACATCTGAGAGAAATCCAAGATGCCTACTAAAAACACAGATAGCTTTAAGGAACCATTATCAATTGTTTTCCAAAATTCATTGAAGTACTTTTTTTTTTTTTTTTTTGCTATGATGAAACAAAGTAGGGTTTGATTTTGTTATAAATATGAAAAATATAAATTGATTATATTTTTCCATACATTAATTTCAGAAATGTTTACCACCTGTCAAAAGTAGCTAATATTTTAGTGTCTTTAATATTTTTCTAGGCTATGATAGCCGAAATTCCTGACTTTATTCTAAAGTTCTCCATGTGTGTTGCAATATTTAATATGCTAATAAAATCCATAATTACATTTTCCAGTTTTAATTATGAGATGCATTGAAATGTGTGGCTCTGTCACATAAATGATGACAGTACAGGTAGAAATGTAAACAAGTTTATCCAATAAAGTAAATACACTATTGATTCTATTGATACATGTTTGGAATTCCTCATACTCACTAACTTCATTAACTTTCAGAATAGTTGCAAAATAACTGTTTTATTGATGATATACAAAACATTTGATCCTCAGTAAAGCTCAACAAGAAGAGAGTATTTTCCTTATTCTCATAGTGGGACAGAGCCTTAAAGGTTTGGAATGCTGATATTTATATTGGTGTTTCATGAATAGTTCTTTGCAGTAATATTTTTGTTTTCTGATATAAAACTAAATATATGGGTATCAGTTCTTTCTGGTTATGCCAGCTGCTATGTAGCTTTCAGAGTTACCAAGAGTGCACAAAGGGTATAAGGGAATAGTACATAGAGCTCCTAAGTTTTTTGTCCCCAGAGACTTTTTCCCTTGGTGAAAGCATTTAGCGTGTATTTAGACCAGAAGAATAGTGAGATAAAAATATAAGATTCTGACCTCCAGTAATATGCTATGCTGTGTTTTATATGTGTGTATGTATGTACGTGTGTGTGTGTGTGTGTGTGTGTGTGTGTGTGTGTGTGTGTATGGCTTAAATTATAGTATATTAAGCTCTTTCTTCTGATTTTTTATGCAGCTGTTACAAATTATTTTTCCTCCTGAATCAAAACTTTAATATTTATCCCACCCTGTCTTTTGTAACTGTACATTTCCAGCTGATAAAGAATTGTGGTTTTATCAGTTCCACATGGAGAAATTTTCTCCAGGGAATAGCCTATTCTTTATGACATTTATTATTCTAGAATAATCCTCTTTTGACCTCTACCAATAATGAGTGCCCACTGTAGTGGTTAAAACCCAGCTACTCTTGAACTAAACCAAATAGAAACAGATAAGAGGAATTGAAAAAAGATACAGACAGTAAAATCAAAGGACTTTTACAGTCTTAGTCTCCTTTGATTAAAATTTCCCAGAACGTACTTATACAGAAAACACTAAGTTATAATTAGTACTGAAATATGCTAAGTGATTTTACCTAACTAAACTAAGAACTTTAAGTCTTTAAGTGATTATTTTTTCTTACATGTGGATAAAGATATTTACAGGCTACACAATTTTCTTTTTTTACACGTGACCAGTTATTTTGTGGGTTAGAGCAGGAAATGATTAAACTCAGATATGTTTGAATCTTTTTAGTCTACAAGGACTTGTTCTGTTTCTTTGCCCAAATCTTACATCTCACCCTAAGCTGAATCTTGCCCATAAAATTAGTAAAATCACTGACCTGAGTGAGAGAATGCAGATGGTGGATCTGTGTTCACCACCAGATCAAGAATGACAATGGTATCTTCTTTAAAGATTTTTTATTTATGTATTTGAGAGAGAGAGAGAGATCTCAAGCTGGCAGAGAGGCAGGCAGAGAGAGAGAGGGGAAGCAGGCTCCCTGCTGAGCAGAGAGCCCAACGCGGGGCTTGATCCCAGAACCCTAAGATCTTCACCTGAGCTGAAGGCAGAGACTTAATCCACTGAGCCACCCAGGCACCCCTGTATCCTCTTTAAAAGTAAATCTGTAGAATAAGATGTGTTCTGGATTTCATGGCTCAAAACAACAAGTCAGGTTTCCACTATTTCTTGAACTACTATTCCTGGAATACCTATCATGCGGCATGCACTTTATCTTTCCTTTATTTTTTTTTTTTTAATTTATACTATCATATAATGTTTTATTTGTATCAAGGGTACAGGTCTGTGATGCACCAGTCTTACACAATTCACAGTGTTCACCACAGCACATACCCTCTCCAATGTCAATCCCTCAGGCATGCTTTGCATCCCACCCCTCTCAACTCCAGCAACAGTTTGTTTCCTGAGATTGAGTCTCTTTATGGTTTATCTCCCTTTCTGGTTTCATCTTGTTTCATTTTTTTCCTCTCTTCCCCTATGATCCTCTGCCTATTTCTCAAACTCCACGTATGAGTGAGATCATATGATAATTTTCTTTCTTTGATTAACTTATATTGCTTATCATGGTAATCTCTAGTTCCAGCCATGTGATTACAAAGGCAAGATTTTGGGTGTGGTTTTTAGATGACTGCATAATATTCCATCATGTATGTGTATATGTGTGTGTGTATTTATTCCACATTTTCTTTATTTATTCTTCTGTCGATGGACATCTAGGCTCTTTCCATAGTTTGATTATTGTGGACATTGTTGCTATAAGCATTGGGGTGCACGTGTTCCTCCGGGTCACTACATTTGTATCTTTGAGGTAAATACCCAGTAGTACAGTTGCTGGGTTGTGCAGTAGTTCTATTTTCAACTTTTTGAGCAACCTCCATACTGTTTTCCAGAGTGGTTGCACCATTCCCTCCGCATCTTTGCCAACGTCTGTCATTTCCTGACTTGTTAATTTTAGCTATTCTGACTGGTGTGATGTGTATCTCATTGTGGTTTAGCCTTGTATTTCCCTGATGCTGAGTGATGTTGAGCACTTTTTCACTTGTTTTATTCATGTTTTCTTTGCCAAAATTTCTGTTAATATCTTCTACCCATTTCTTGATTGGATTATTTATTCTTTGGATGTTAATTCTGTCAGTCATCTTTTGGTTTTGTTGACTGTTTCCTTTGCTGTGCAAAGCTTTTTTTCTTGATGAAGGCCCAATAGTTCATTTTTGCCCTTCCTTCCCTTCCTTTTGGCAGGGTTTCTAGGAAGAAGTTGGTGTGCCTGAGGTCAAAGAGTTTGCTGCCTATGTTTTCTTCAAGTATTTTGATAGATTCCTGTCTCACATTGAGGTCTTTCATCTATTTTGAGTCTATTTTTGTGTGTGTTGTAAGGAAATGGTCCAGTTTCATTTTTCTGCATGTAGCTATCCAATTTTCACACTATTTGTGAAAAGATTGTCTTTTTTTCCATTGGTCATTCTTTCCTGCACTGTAAAAGATTAGTTGACCATGGAATTGAGGGTCCATTTCTCAGCCCTCTATTCTGTTATTCTGAAATTGTACGAAAAAAAAAAAAGAAAAAAAGAAATGGAAGGGAAACTTCCCAACTCATGTTATGAGGCCATGTATCAACATGGACGGGACTGGAAGAGATCATGCTGAGTGAAATAAGTCAAGCAGAGAGAGTCAATTATCATATGGTTTCACTTATTTGTGGAGCATAACAAATAGCATGGAGGACATGGGGAGTTAGAGAGGAGAAGGGAGTTGGGGGAAATTGGAAGGGGAGGTGAATCATGAGAGACTATGGACTCTGAAAAACAATCTGAGGGGTTTGAAGTGGCAGGGGGGTGGGAGGTTGGGGTACCAGGTGGTGGGTATTATAGAGGGCACGGATTGCATGGAGCACTGGGTGCGGTGAAAAAATTAATGAATACTGTTATGTTGAAAATAAATAAATTTAATTAAAAAAATTAAAAAAAATGCACAGAAATCAGTTGTATTTCTATACACCAACAAGTCAGAACAAAGAGAAATTAAGGAGTTGATCAAATTAACAATTGCACCCAAAACCCTAACATACGTAAGAATAAATCTAACTAAAGAGGCAAAGAATCTGTACTCAGAAAACTATAGAATACTCTTGGAATAAATTGAGGAAGACACAAAGAAATAGAAAAGCATTCTATGCTCATGGATTGGAAGAAAAGAAATTGTGAAAATATCTATGCTCCCTAGAGCAATCTACACATAAAATGCAATCCCTATCAAAATCCCAACTTTTTTCACAGAAATGGAACAAAAAATCCTAAAATTTGTATGGTGTCAAAAGAGACCCCGAATTGCCAGAAGAATGTTGATAAAGAAAAGCAAAGCTAGTGGCACCACAATTCCAGACTTCAAGATCTATTACAAAGCTGTAATCATCAGGACAGTATGGTACAGGCTATCTTTGCTATTTCTAATCTTCACACAAAACCTTCAAGATAGTTAATACCATTGCCATTTTTGTACATAAGAATACTGAACCTCAGAAAGGTTAAGTAACTTGCTTAAAACTGAATAGTTGATACTGATGGCTCTAGGCTTTTGTTTTGGAAGTATCTGGCTCTATCCTGTCATTCCAGGTAAAATTTATTGGAATTACTATGCTAAACCATAAAAGAGTAAAGCTGTATTAATTTTCTATTACTGTATAAAATGTTACCACAGAATAAGTAGCCTCAAATAAGATGATTTTTTTTTTACAATTTCTGTGGCACAACTAATAAATACTTATAATTTATTTATTAATTTTTACTTTTTTAAAAAGTTATTTGAAAGAGAATAGGAGAGAAAGAGAGAGAGCATAAGCAGGATAGATGGAGAGGAAGAAGCACACTCCCCACTGAGCAGGGACCCTGATATGGGACTTGATCCCAGGACCCTGGGATCATGACCTGAGCCAAAGGCAGATGCTCAACCAACTGAACCATCCATGTAAATACTTTTAATTTATAACATAATTTTTATATAATATATTTTATAATTATACTTTGTATTTACATGTTATAAATAAATGCATACTTAAATATATGTGTGTATGTCATACATATATACACAAATAGTATAATATTGGGAGTCACCTCTCATCACCTTTGCCATATTTTATTGATTAGAAATGCATCAGAGTCCCATCTATACTTGCAGGGAGGTGATTATATGAAGACAGGGGATTTATGTATCACTCTAGGGCTGTCTAGTCTACTACATTGCCTGTAAGAGTAAACTATAGCTGTTAGGACACTTTCCCATAGTTTATCCTTTTCTCTTTTTCAGTTTTTTGTTTTGTTTTGTTTGGTTTGGTTTGGGTTGGGTTTTTTAAGATTTTATTTATTTATTTTCAGAGAGAGACACATAGAGAGAGGGAGCTAAAGCAAAGGGAGTGGGAGAGGGAGAAGTAGGCTTCCTGCAGTGTAGGGAGCCCAATGTGAGCCTCAATCCCAGGACCCTGGGATCATGACCTGAGCTGAAGGTAGACACTTGAAGACCCAGGTGCCCTTTTTCAGGGTTTTTTTTTTTTTTCCCAGTTTATTATTCCTATAAACCTGCTGCTTGTATAAGACATTTATGAAAAGTAAAGAGAAATATCAGTGTTCTTGCCTCTTTCTCAATTTTCAGAATAACTTACTTCCAAAAAATAGATATTCAAGTCCATTTGTATATGGTTGTTTGTGGAAAATATTGAAAAAGTAATGTATTCCAGCAAACAGTCATACAAGAACATTAAAATAAAAGCAGAAGAGGGATCAAAGATTATGATTATGGTGACCTTGGAAATTTAAGCAGTTTACTCTTTATAAGACATGGGAAAAAGTTTTATTGCAAATGTTTAAGCTCATAATGTTTTTTTTCCTTTCTCTCCTGTCCTCTCCTACTCTCCCCTCTCCTCCTTTCTTTCTTTTTCTGCTATTTATATTATTATGTAACTGAAAAGAATGAGCATGAGAGACTTATGCTTTATTACTTTTTTCCATTTTATTTTACTTCTTTTCAGTGTTCCAGCATTCATTGTTTGCATTTATGCACCACACCGAGTGCTCCACACAATACGTGTCCTCTGTAATATCCACACCAAGCTCATCCGACCCCCCACCCACTCCCCTCCAAAACTCTCAGTTTGTTTCTCAGAGTCCACAGTCTCTCATGGCTTGTCTCCCCCTCCAATTTCCCCCAACTCACTTCTCTTTTCCATCTCCCAATGTTTTCTGTGTTATTCCTTATGCTCCACAAGTAAGTGAAACCATATGAAAATTGGATCTTTCTGCTTGACTTATTTCATTCAGCATAAATTCTTCCAGTCCTTTCCATATTGATACAAAAGTTAAGTATTCATCTTTCTGATGGAGGTATAATACTCTATTGTATATATGGACCATATCTTTATCCATTCACCCATTGAAGGGCATCTTGGTTCTTTCCACAGTGGCGACTGTGGCAATTAATGCTATGAACACTGGGGTACAGATGACCCTTCTTTCCCCTACATCTGTATCTTTGGGGTAAATACCCAGTAGTGCAATTGCAGGGTCATGGGAAAGCCCTATTGTTTATTTCTTAAGGAATCTCCACACTGTTTTCCAAAGTGGCTGCACCAACTTTCATTCCCACCAACAGTGTAAGAGGGTTCCCCTTTCTCCACATCCTCTCCAACACTTGTTGGTTACTGTCCTTTTAATGTTGACCATTCCAACTGGTGTAAGGTGGTATCTCAATGTGGTTTTGATTTGAATCTTTCTGATGGCCAGTGATGATGGGCATCATCCTGATGGCTATGTAATATTCCATTGCATATTTGGACCACATCTTCTTTATCCATTCATCTGCTGAAGGGGATCTTGGCTCTTTCCATAGATTGGTGACTGTGTCCATTGCTGCTATGAATGTTAGAGTATAGATGGCCCTTCTTTTCACTACATCAATATCTTTGGGATGCAAGGGTGGTTCAACATTCACAAATCAATCAGTGTGATAAAAGAAATCGATAAGAGAAGAGAGAAGAACCACATGGTCCTCTCAATTGATGCAGGAAAACTATTTGACAAGATACAGCATTTGTTCCTGATTAAAACAATTCAAAATATAGGGATAGAGGGAACACTCCTCAACTTAATAAAATCTATCTATGAAAAACCCACAGTGACTATCATCTTCAATGGGGAAAAGTTGACAGCCTTCCCTTTGAGATCAGGAACATGACAAAGATGTCTACTTTCCACACTGTTGTTCAACATAGTACTAGAAGTCCTAGCAACAACAATAAGACAACAAAATGAAATAAAAGGTATTCAAATTGGTAAAAAAGAAGCCAAACTCTCTCTCTTCAAGGATGACATGATACTTTATATGGAAAACCAAAAAGATTCCACCCCCAAGCTAGAACTCATACAGCAATTCAGTAATGTGGCAGAAAACAAAACCAATGTACAGAAATCAATTGCTTTCTTATACACTAACAATGAAAATATAGAAAGGGAAATGAGAGAATCGATTCCATTTACTATAGCACCAAGAACCGTAAGATACCCAGCAATAAACGTAACCAAAGAGGTAAAGGATCTGTACTCAAAGAGCTACAGAACACTCATGAAAGAAACTGAAGAAGATACAAAAAGATGGAAGACCATTCCATGCTCATGGATTGGAAAAATAAACATTGTTGAAATGTCTATACTGCCTAGAGCAAGCTATAATTTCAATGCCATCCCAATAAAAATTCCACTGGCATTTTTTAAAGAGATGGAACAAACAATCCTAAAATTTGTATGGAACCAGAAAAGACCCTGAATTGCTAAGAAACGGTTGAAAAAGAAAAACAAAGCTGGGGGCATAATGTTGCCTGATTTCAAGTTTTACTACAAAGCTGTGATCACCAAAACAGTATGGTGTGGCACAAAAACAGACACATAGACCAGTGGGAACAGAGTAGAGAGCCCAGATATGGACCCTCAGCTCTATGGTCAAATAATCTTTGACAAGGCAGGAAACAATATACAGCGGAAAAAAAGACAGTCTTTTCAATAAATGGTGCTGGGAAAATTGGACAACTATGTGTTGAAGAATGAAACTCAACCATTCTCTTACACCATACACAAAGATAAGCTTGAAATGAATAAAAGACCTCAACATGAGGCAGGAATCTATCAAAATCCTAGAGGAGATCATAGGCAGTAATTTCTTCAACATTGGCCACAGCAACTTCTTTCAAGATATGCCTCCAAAGGCAAAGGAAACAAAAGCAAAAATAAACTTTTGGGAGACTTCTGCTTTATTTCTAACTCTAAACTACTAACTGTCTTAGATATGTTGGTTTTATTTTCTTCATCTATAAAATGAGGAGATTAGTAGAACCCAGACACTGTTTCTGGGAAGCACAGAGAGGCAAGCCAGCTGCCTCTGGTAGCATCTCATAGGTGGGCACATTTTGTCAGTCATAGTAAAATGTATTGGATGGAAGTTTTAGAGTTGATCTATCACTCACACACCGACTAAAGCTACTTACATATAGAAATGACATATGTAAATAAAAACACCAATGATTTACTTGCCACTGAGGCAATATTTGACAAATCAAAATTCTATCGGTCATTTGGGGTGGGGTAAATGTATTCAGTTAGTTTGAAAGAGCCAGAGTTAAAGAAGAATGACATGATATGAAGGACTCTACACATCAGCCTAGGGAAACTGGATACAGCAGCTACCCACAGACCAGGGACATAGTCACTATGCATTAGGGTTAGATTGACACCAAATGATCCTTCTCTTTTGGCATCTACTTTCTATCTTCTGTATAGATAGCAGCCATTCTGTTAGGATGCTATATTTATCGCATGTAACTCATTATATCCTACAAACTTGTTTGGTTTGAGAAAAATCCCATTCTAACTTGGATTCAAAAGATGGGTAAGGGAGGTTAAGGAAGGTATTTTTGAGGAGCACAGGGTGTTGTATGTAAGTGATGAATCACTGAATTCTACTCCAGAAACCAATATTGCTCTGTATGTTAGCTATCTAGAAGTTAAATAAAAAAAAAAAATTTTAAGGCACTGTTTCCATCATTATGATATATTTCATTATAATGTGATATATATATATAGCACATATATGATCTTACAACCTTGGGCTTTTTTAAAAGAGGTCTAATTTGATTTTTGGTCATTTCAGTTGTTGTGGGGAAGGAGCTTTTTACCAGAATGTGCTCTCAAATTCTAAAGATAAACCTGTACTCCCTATATTTGTCCTTGGTTCCTCTTTTTGAAGGGGTATGATTCATTTTATGGATCACACTACTCTGATTGATGAGAATTAGGTTTGGCAGGCAACTAGTATAGTGAATCTTACTCTATACTTTTTTGATATGTATTCTTTCTTCTTCTTTTTTTTTTTTTTTTCTGTTGCTCTAACATTTTCTGTCTCCATTATAGTGGGAGTAGTTTAGGTAGGATCAGGAGTCACTTTCTTTGTTTGCTTTTAAGACTTTACTATTACAATCACAAAACACTATCTTTTTTTTTTATTATGTTATTTTAGTCACCATACAGAATATCATTAGTTTTTGATGTAGTGTTCCATGATTCATTATTTGCATATAATACCCAGTGCTCCATCCAATACATGCCCCTTGATACCCATCCACCCCACCCTCTCCCCTCTAAAACCCTTGTTTTGTTTCTCAGCATCCTCAGGTTCTCATGGTTCATCTCCCCCTCCAATTTCCCTTCCTTCATTTTTCCCTTCCTTCTCCTAATGTCCTCCATGATATTCCTAATGTTCCACAAATAAGTGAAACTATATGATAGTTTACTTTCTGCTTGATTTATTTCACTCAGCATAATCTCCTCCAGTCCCATCCATATTAATGCAGAAGCTGGGTATTCATCCTTTCTGATGGCTGAGTAATAGTCTCTTCAATATATGGACCATATCTTCATATTCATTTGTCTGTCGAGGGGCATCTTGGCTAATTCCACAGTTTGGCTATTGTGGACATTGCTGCTATGAACACTGGGGTGCATAGGGCCCTTTTCTTTACTACATCCATATCTTTGAGGTAAATACCTAATAGTACAATTGCTGGGTCATAGAGTAGCTCTATTTTTAACTTTGAGGAACCTCCATATTGTTTTCCAAAGTGACTGTAATAACTTGCATTCCCACAAACAATGTAAGAGGGTTCTGCTTTCTCCACAGCCTCTCCAAAATTTGTTGTTTCTTGCCGTGTCAATCTTTGCCAGTCTAACTGGTGTAAGGTGGTACCTCAATGTGGTTTTGATTTGAATTTCCCTGGTGGCTAATGATGATGGACATTTTTTCATGTGTCTGTTAGCCATTTGTATGTCTTCTTTTGAGAGTGTTTGTTCATGTCTTCTGCCCATTTTTTGACTTGATTATTTGTTTTTACATGTTGAGTTTGTGTAGTTCTTTATAGATCTTGGGTATCTGCCCTTTGTCTGTAGTGTCATTTGTGAATATGTTCTTCCATTCCGTGGGTTGCCTCTTTGTTTTGTTAACTGTTTCCTTTGTTGTGCAGAAGCTTTTTATCTTGATGAAGTTCCAAAAGTTCATTTTTGCTTTTGTTTCCCTTGCCTTTGGTACGTGTCTTAAAGAAGTTGTTGTGACTGATGTTGAAGGGGTTGCTGCCTATGTTGTCCTCTAGGATTGTGATGGTTTCCTGTCTCTAATTGAGATCTCACCCATTTTGAGTTTATCTTTGTGTATAGTGTAAGAGAAAGGTCAAGTTTCATTCTTCTACATATAGCTATCCAATTTTCCCAGCACCATTTATTGAAGAGACTGTCTTTTTTCCATCATATATTTTTTCCTGCTTTGTCAAAGACTATTTGATCATAGAGTTGAGGGTCCATATCTGGGCTTTCTATTCTGTTCCACTGATCTATGTGTTTTTATGCAGTATCGTGCTGTCTCAATGCCCCCAGATTTGTTTTTTCTTTTTCAACATTTCCTTGGCAATTTGGAGTCTTTTCTGGTTCCATACAAATTTAAGGATTATTTGTTCCAGCACTTTGAAAAATGCCAGTGGAATTTTGATTAGGATGGTGTTGAAAGTATAGATTGCTCTGGGCAGGATAGACATTTTAACAATGTTTATTCTTCCAATCCATGAGCCTGGAAAGTTTTTCCATCATTTTTTGTCTTCTATTTCTTTCATGAGTGTTCTGTAGTTCCCAGAGTATAGATCTTTTACCTCTTTGGTTAGGTTTATTCCAAGGTATCTTATGGTTTTTGGTGCTATAGTAAATGGAATTGATTCTCTCATTTCTCTTTCTACAGTTACATTACTAGTGTTTAAGAAAGCAAACTGTTTCTGTACATTGATTTTCTATCCTGCCACATTACTGAATTGCTGTATGAGTTCTAGTAGTTTGGAGGTAGAGTCTTTGGGTTTTCCTCATAAAATATCATGTCATCTGTGAAGAGTGAGAGTTTGACTTCTTTGCCAATTTGAATGCATTTTATTACCTTTTGCTGTCTGATTGCTGTTGCTAGGACTTCTAGTACTATGTTGAACAATAGTGGTCAGAGTGGGCATCCTTGTCCTGTTCCTGATCTTAAAGGAAAGTCTCTCAGCTTTTCCCTTATTGAGAATTATATTTCCTGTGAGTTTTTCATAGATGGATGTTTTTATTTAATTTTTTATTTTTTATAAACATATATTTTTATCCCCAGGGGTACAGGTCTGTGAATCACCAGGTTTACACACTTCACAGCACTCACCAAAGCACATACCCTCCCCAATGTCCATAATCCCACCCCCTTCTCCCAAACCCCCTCCCCCCAGCAACCCTCAGTTTGTTTTGTGAGATTAAGAGTCACTTATAGTTTGTCTCCCTCCCAATCCCATCTTGTTTGGCTCTTCTCTCTCCTCTTATTAATGTGTTATATCACATTGATTGATTTTCAAATGTTGAACCACAACTGTAACCCAGGGATAAATCCCACCTGGTCCTGGTAGATAATCCTTTTAATGTACTATTGGATCCTATTAGCTGAGATTTTGTTGAGAATCTTGGCATCCATATTCATCAGGGTTTTGGTCTGAAATTCTCCTTTTTGATAGGGTCATTGCCTGGTTTTGGGATCAAGGTAATGGTGACCTCATAAAAAGAGTCTGGAAGTTTTCTTTCTTTTTTGAAACAGCTTCAGGAGAGTAGGTATTATTTCTTCTCTGAATGTTTGGTAGAGTTCCCCAGGGAGTCTATCAGGTCCTGGACTCTTGTTTTTTTGAGAGGTTTTTGATCACTGTTTTAATCTCATTACTGGTTATTGATCTATTCAAGTTGTTAATTTCTTCCTTTTTCAGTCTTGAAAGTTTATAGGTTTCCAGGAATTCAACCACATTTTCTAGGTTGCTTAACTTATTGGCATATGATTTTGATAATAATTTCAGATTATTGTTTCTATTTCCTTGGTGTTGGGCTAGTCATGATCTCTCCCCTTTCATTCATTATTTTATTAATTTAGGTCCTTTCTCTTCTTTTGGTTAAGTCTGGTCAGTGGTTTATCAAACTTATTAATTCTTTCAAGGACCCACTTATAGTTTCTTTGATGTGTTTTATTGTACTTCTGGTTTCTAATTCATTGATTTCTGCTCTAATCTTAATAATTTCCCTTCTTGTTCATGGATTAGGCTTAATTTGTTATTGATTCTCCAGTTCTTTAAGGTATAAAGATAGTTTGTGTATTCAGAATTTTTCTATTTCTTTGAGTGGGGTTTGGATGGCTATGTATTTCCCCCTTAGGCCCTCTAAGATTTGTCTTATTCCATAGATTTTGGACTGATGTGTTTTTCACTCTTATTGGTTTCCAAGAATTGTTTAAGTTCTTCTTTGATTTACCTTGACCTAAACATTCTTGAACAATGTGGTGTTTCACTTCATTCTTCCCAACTTCTTGTGAGTGAGTTCCAGTTTCAAAGCACTGTGATCTGAGTATATGCAGGGAATAATCTCAATGTTTTGGTAACAGTTGAGAAATGATTTGTGACCCAGTATGGTGATCTATTCTGGAGAAAGTTCCATGTGTGCTTGAGAAGAATGAGTATTCTGTTGTTTTAGGGTCAAATATTCTGCATATAATCTATGAAGTCCATCTAGTTCAGTGTGTCATTCAAAGCTCTTGTTTCTTTGTTGATTTTCTGCTTAGATGATCTGTCTATTGCTAACAGTGGAGTATTAAGGTCTCCTACAAGTAATATATTATTATCAATATTTTTCTCTATTTTGGTTAATAGTTGGTTTATGTAGTTGGCTGTTGCCATGTTGGGGGCATAGATATTTACAATTGTTAGATCTTCTTGTTGGATAGACACTTTGGGTATGATATAGTGTCCAGTGTCCTTCTATATCTCTGACCATGGTCTTTAGCTTAAAATCTAATTTGTCTGATATGAGAACTCTTACCCCAGGTTTCTTTTGCAGTACATTGGCATGAAAGATGGTTCTCCATCCCTTTGCTTTCAGTCTGAAAATATCTTTAGGTTCAAAATGAGTCTCTTGTTCACAGCATAGGATGGATCCTGTCTTTTTATCCAATCTGCAACTCTGTGTCATTTTATGGGAGCATTTAGGCCATTCACATTGAAAGTGATTATTGCAAGCTATGATTTTATTGTCATTGTGTTGCCTGTGAGGTCCTTTTTTTCTATACAATGTCTCTGTAAACTTCTGTTCTATATTACTTTTAGGGTCTTTCTCCTTTTGTAGAACCTCCTGTTAATATTTCTTACAGGGTCAGCTTAGTGGTCACATATTCTATCGTTTTTTTTTCTGGTCTTTGAAGCTCTTTATCTCTTCATCCATTCTAAATGACCCCCTTGACAAATAAAGTATTCTTGGCTGCATGTTTTCTCATTTATTACCATGAATATGACTTTCCAGACCTTTCTGTCTTTCCGGGTCTCTGTGAACAGGTCTGATGTTATTATGATGTACCTCCCTCTGTACATAAGGAATCTCTTCCTCCTAACTGCCTTAAGATAGTTTCCTTGGTTTTAAGATTTGCGTGTTGTACTATTTCATGCCAGATCATTGGTTTATTCTCCTTGATCTTGGGAGGGGTCCTCTCTGCCTCTAGGACACGAATACTTATTTCTTTCCCCAAATTTGGGGAGTTCTCAGCTAGGATTTTTTCATATATATCTTCTAGTCCTTTCTTTCTCTCCCCTGCTTAAGGGATTCCAATAATTCTGACATTGGGACATTTCATGGCATCATTTATTTCTCTAATTCTGTTTTCAGGGATTCTGAGCTGTTTGTTCCCAGCCTCCTCCTGTTCCTTCTTTTCTATCAGTTTGTCTTCCAGATCAGTAATTTGTTCTTCTGCCTCATTTGCCTCAGGTGTTAGAGAATCTAGGTTAGATTGGATCTCATTGATAACACTTTTAAGTTCTGCCAGATCAGCTCTCATTTCTTCCCTAGAGAATCTGTGTTGCTATTAATGTTTTTCTTCATCCTAGTTATTGTCTATGTAAGTGTTACCCTGAAGTCTTTTTCCAAAATCTTGCTTACATCCAAATCAATTAGTTCTGTGGCAAAGTTCGCAGTCTTTGAGTTTTTCCTTTGTTGGGGGTTCCTCCTCTTAGTCATTCCGTTGCAGAGGGAATATACAGAGTCCAAATTATTGACCATAACCCAAGCAAGATGCTTCTGTTTTATAGACACCTTAGAGTTGTTGGCTTTTTTTTTTTTTTTTTTTTCAGCCTGTCTTCTGGGGGAGGAGACTCTCATGCTGTAACTCAACCAATTTTGAGCAGAGTTGCTCTGCCCACTGCAGGGGACAGTGAGCTAGGTGATAACTGATTTGGGGGCCTTTTGTTCCCAGGCAGGTTCCCCTGGTGGCTTTCTGCATCTCTTCTGAGAGTCAGAGCAGAAGTGACTATATCCAGACCTCTATCTCATAACAGAGAGGTTACAGCCTGTTCTTTAGTATGGACTCCAGGCCACAATGTCTTTTTTTTGTCTGTGCTGCTAAAACCCGCACTGTCCTAGGTTGTGTGCTGCATAACAGCACTCCCAGCCCTTACTTCCAGATCCAGGCACATCTCTGCCCTTTGTGTTTCTAAAACTGCCAGCTGTACCCAGTTCACATGTGCAGCCCTGCAGCTTCAGGTTTCAGTCTGGGGGATTGCCCTAAAGTTTTTTCCCCAAGGCTACTGGTCTGTGAGTCTGTGCCCCATTCCCAGTGTGGGAGGCTTTTGTGCGCCCAGGGCACAGGATCCCAGAGGCTCCCTTCCCCTTTCTGGTATCTGTCCACAGAATCATGGCTCACCGCTTCATACCTCAAAGCCAACCACTGGAAATATTCTGTTTGTAGAAATCTAGACATCTCTTCTTATATCTCAGGCTGATTTCATGGATGTTCAGAGTGGTCTGGTAGATATCCTGCTCAATTCATGGGACCAGTTGAAATAGAATCCCCTACTCCTCTACCACCTTGCATTTCTCTCTCACAAAATACTATCTTTTAATGCTATTTCATATTTTATAAGAGAGTCTACATGTGTTATTTTATTCAACTCCAATAATATTCTAGGAACAAAAACAAATTATTTGTGATTTATATATAAAACAAACACCCAAGACAGGTTAAGCAATGTATAAAATAATAACTAATATTTTGTGAATGCTTAATATGTTTCAGACATGTGCTAAGCATTTTATAGACATAAAATATTTTATCACAGATATTTCTCCATATGTTCCCATTTTATAGATGAGGAAACCAAGACTTAGGAATATTAAGTGGTTTAGAGTCACAGTGATTATGAAAGGACAGAGCTAGGCTTCAGGCATCCTCATCAGCATTCAGAGACCAACCTCTCCTGAACACTGTGTTTCCTGATGATCAGTAACTTAGGCCCTTGTGACTCAAACCAATGCCTTTTGTGAATTGGTGCCCTATATTAAAGTATGGTTTTTATTTAAAAACAAATGAACAAACAAACAAAAACTTAACTAATCCTTTGGTGAACAGTAACAATATTTCTTTTAATAGTGATACAATTTTTTTTTTTTTGAGTTCTAACATTTAGAGCTATGTGTTCAATTGGAAACAATGTGTTATTTCCTTATATGGCCTTTGCTCGGTGCCAGTGTTCTTTTGTTAGTATGAAGATGGAAATATGATTCAGCAGTAAGTGTACTCTGCTAGGAGTCAATTGTTGATCTCTGGGAATGGTAATAACTATAGTGTTGTTTAGTGTATTAAAAAAGAATCTTAAAATTTTAAATACAAGTGAGGAAATGATGTGTTTTCGAGAAAACTAAAGCTAACCTTATACTTGAAAAGCAATTTAATATGATCAATTTACCTTTGCAACAATACTCTCTAAGCTATAATGTGCTCCCCTGATGGTCTCACAAACTGTACATTTGACATGCAGTTAACAGACTGCTGTTGCTGGTATTCAAATAGCAGAAACCAGAGAGGCTGTACTGGGAATCTACTGTAAGTTTTCTATTCTGGTTGTCAAGCACGTCCTCTAATTGTTTATTCTTTTGACCACCAGAAATTGCCAGCAGAATTCCTTCATTAGTTTTATGCTGTGGCCATGCAACCTTCTTCTACCTGAGTAACAGAATAGGCTTTTTTTCTTTCAGTGGAACAATTAGACTTAGAAACAGAAGACAGAAAGGTTCATGCCCTAGTTCTGCCTATAGTAGTTGAGTAATGGGAGAATGCATTAATCTTTCTTTAGGTCACAGTGCTTCTGTGATCACAGTTGAACAAACGGTAGATAGACCAGACAGGCAGAAGAGAGTCCCAGGCATAGAAAGATGCTGTAAGGGAGTTTGTTTATCTGGTTTTCAGTGTTGGGTATCAGAATCGTTCTTGCAGTAATCAGTGACATATACCATGCCTAAAATATAATTATGCCTGGAGATGATCCTTTACCATCTGACTTTAGAATGCCAATAAGAATTGTTTGAAAGTGATTTTGTTCACTCTAAGGGATTAGTGAAATTATTTCTCCCACCTCCTCTCTCCCTCTCAACCAAGATAAATATTCTGTTCCAGTTCAGACAAGATTTCTGAAATTATCCAGGTGTGTTTTCTTATTTGTTTGTTTGTTTGTTTGTTTCATTTTATTTTGTATTCTGTTTCAATTCGTACAGAAGTATATTGTGGACATTTGCTGATTTGCATTTTCAACATCTATCCTTCTTACAACTGATAAAAGACAGTGATTTTGCTTTGGAGGACTTATCCCATTAGATATGGGGCAATGGGACCATTAATCAAGAGACTTTCACTTCTTCAGCCAAAAGGCCCATGATCCAAGATGCTAGAGTCTCTCTCTTTAAAATTTGATTCTTTAATCTGAGAACCAAAAAGAATAAACATGGTCAGAGTTGACTGATCCTGTTGGTTGTGCCGTAAAGAGATTTTTTTTTTTTCATTAGTTCTCAATTTCAGATTCCTGTACTGCTTTTCCTGAACTATTTGAGCTGGTTTTTAAAAATTAGTTTCTTTAATTCTATGTTCTACCCCATATCCATCCTCTAATGCCTTTAGCCAGCACTGGTTCTGTTGCCTTCCAAAGATTCTAACTATATAAAAATACTTGTTCATCCACATCTACCTACAATTATATATGCCACAAGGGTACCTAAGAGAGTTCTCTTTACATTTGTCTGTCTATCTCTCCCTGCTTCTGTGTTCTGGTTTTGTTCTGTCCCTGCTGCTATTTTTGGGAAGAAGACTATATCAAATTTTTAGGTCTGTACTGAACTAATTCTTACACTGAAAAGAAAGCATAGCTATCATTACTTTTTGTGAATCATCTTGCCTTATACCTCATCCAGGCAGGTTGTCTATTTGTTTCTCTCCTGGAGCTGTGTAGGTTGCAAAGTGCTTGGCACAGTCTGGTTGAGCCATCTTAAATGTTTGGTAACTCTCAATCACTTTAAGGGTTGTGATAAATTGTTAAGGTATTTAAGCCAAGCCTGAAGATGACAAGAGAAGTTCTCTAAAGAGCTGGCAGAGTTGACTGTGCCACTTTAAACTGTTAGATGTTTTGAGCACCTTTGAGTGCATTTTATCCTTGTTGCTGCTGGACAAATAGTATTAGATGGGAAGATTGGCTTACAACTATAGCAGTGCTCTGCACAGACTGCCCAAACATGGGACACTGACATGAGGAGACTCTTAGAAAAAGAAAAAAAAAGAGAGAGAGAGAGATTGATGCACTGAAGAGAAACTGAGTAATATGAAACTAACAGATCTTTTTTTTTTAAAAATGCCATAGTGTATCTATATTGGAAATCAAAAGAGATTCTGAATGCAAACAGAATGATAGAACATAAGTGGAAAGTGGACTATTATTAAAACACTTTCCTTTTAGCCATAGTTGCTCACCCAGGAAGACTCAATAGTCTTAGACTCACACTTGAACACGAATAACATGGATTTATGCACCCATATGTGTGCAATAATTTTCACAGGTGTGCTGGAATAGTTATTGTTCAAACAGTCTAATGTTAATACTCGAAAACTCAGGAATTTCCCTATCTTCTCTGGTAACTTCAAAATTTACCTTATCATTGATATATCAGGTAATAAAAAGGTACTTTTATTCATTCTTGGCCCTCATGATATATTTGGAGGTTTAGGGAAGAAAATCACGTTTTAGAAACACATTTCTTTAATACAGGACAGTTCTTTGTTCTAATTTTGTGTATGGGCTTTCTTTATGTTTTCTTATTTTAAATTATTACTGTATTGTCTGGAAAAGCAAAGAGTAGATAATCTATAATTGACTGAATTTTTCAATCCCTCTCGCATCTTGCAGAAATATCCTCTTGTGTTTAGCATTAAATGTAACAAGTTATTGGGGAACTAAAGTCAGGACTATAACACACACACACACACACACACACATTGTGTATATATATGAAACACACACACACACACACACACACACTAACAAGCTAACAGCTTGTTAAAATAACAGACAAAAGTGAACTTCCTAAAATAAGGACAAAATTTCATAGGGATTCTGTGTTAGGATATGTTTGAGGCTTTATCCAGAAAAATAATACTGAAAATATAGATAATTTTTTTCTACATTTAGCAAAATCTGGGCTATAATTAACATTTATTAATTTGTAAATATAGACTTGCTTCAACAATATATATGTATATTTTTAAAAGATTTATTTATTTATTTTAAGAGTAAGAGAGAGAACATAGAGTAAGGGTAAGGGAAGTAGGAGAGGAAGAAGGAAAGAGAATCTCAAGCAGATTCCCCACTGAGTTGGGAGCCCAACTCAGGGCTCAATCTCATGTCCCTGAGATCATGACCTAAACCAAAACCAAGAATCAGATGCTTAACTGACTGAGCCACCTACGTGCCTATTAAGCAAGATATATTTTTTAACATTTAGACAAAATAGTATGATATCTTAAATTCAACTTTGACTTTTGCAGCAACATCATAAAAAGGATCAATTTTCAAAACATATCAGAGTATCATCATTTTTTCCAAGATCCACTTTTTATGCTTTAAGATTCAAAGCATTATCTCTTGAAGCACCTCCTTGATATTCTCTTCTTCAGTTGTCTTCAGTGGTTTACTGGCTTAAATCAGCCTGATGTTTCTGTCAGTGGCTCTGCCTGTGATTGCAGCAGTTGCTCCAAGATCACGTGCACTTTGTTACATACCTTTTTATTAAATTTTGTTCTTTTGCAGTTTTGAAATTTTGCATATATCTGGGTTTTGTATTTAGGTGTATTTAACTTTTTACAGTGGAATAAGAACTAATGTTAACCTCAAGCACAATATTTATGCTAATATTAAGAAGGATGGATGCTTGAATGCTTTTCCTTCCTTTGAGAACTAGAAATTATAGAGATTGAGGTAATAAATAGACAATACTCCATTTAAAACATTGAAAAGTCACTCAAGACTTAATTTAGAATTACCCTGAATTATTGAGTAATGCTTGAAATTAGCCAAAGGAATTAAGAGATCATGAACTGAATGAAATTTCCATCATTCTTTGCCATTGTTGATAAATCTCAGTAAAATCACAAATATCTAAAGTAGACTTATCATACTAAAGAATTTAAAAATGAAATAGTCAAGTTTATCTGAATTTTTGTTTCTAGCCTTCAGTAGTATCTTAACTTTATGATTTTTCTTTGGGTGCCTTGGCTATTAGTGATTACCTTAAGCTATAGAACCACATGATCCACTTTTTTTCCCTGTGGACTTTTATGACATGAATTGATTTCTAACAACTATTTGGGTAGGATGAAAGAAGAAAATAAATGAACAATCCTTCAGAATCTGTGACACAGATCAGAAACAATAACTTTTCTTTATATTTATTGTTGGCAAATCTTACGTCTAGTAATCACAATTAAATAGTCTTCCTGACTGCTAGTGAAAGGAATGATTTATCTTCTACTTGGAGTATTAGTTGTCAGTCACACAATTAATCATACTATGCATTTAGTTTAATAACTGTATTGAATTTAATGAGAGCTTTGTTTTTAAAGTTCTAGATAGCCATGGTCTGCCTATATAATTTCTAATGTAATGGACTGGAGAATGGGATGAGTATCATATGTCACTGATGTCTTTCCTAGAAAGGACACTATCGCCTTTTTCTCTTTTCCTTATTCCACTCGCTTCAACATAAAGTCCACTTTCACATTCCTTTCTCTTTCCTGCATTTTCACTCTTTCCATAATTTGCTCTTTTTCTCTTTGTCTCTTTCATATTAGAATTTGTCTTCAGTTATTGTTATTATTTTAATGATTGTCAATATTCTCTTAGAGTGGGACCATGTATGAGTTGGTCAGATGTAGTCATGTCTAGTACGGCCAGGCACTATGCTCAGTACATTTACATTTTCTCTTACAACACAGGACATGGGTATTAACCCCCATTTTATAGATAACAGGCAGACATGGAGAACTAGACCATAAAGCTAGTGTTAGGGGCACCAGAATTGAATCCAGGCAACCTAGCTGCAGTTATGATATTAACAACTATGCAATGGAGTTTTTCATAGAATAAAGAAAAAGGTTATTGTTAATTCCAAAGGTTTTGCAGTTTAAAAAATTATAATGATCAAATATGAGCACAATCTTAGAAAATGTCACTTCCCATAGATTTTAGATGGTTAGAAAAGATGGTCAGTTGACCTTCTTGACTTCCTTTGCTCATTGAGAATAGCAGTAAAGGCTTTCATATTTTACTTACTTATTTAATATTAGGAGCCTATATAAACTCTTTATGGGAATTTTCAAACTAGTCATTTCATTTAGGCAGACAAAAGATGCAGCTGAGAAATCTAAATATGTATTTAAATGCAGAGAAATTATAATTTTTTCCCCTAAGTAAGACTTCTATTATTCTTCTGGAATTTCTCTTTCCCAAAGAATGGCCCTTTTGTTGGTGAAACTTTCCTGAGTTATTCATTGACAGCTGCAAAACTGCTTTGCCAAGTTAAAAATAAAATCTGTATTTTGAAAGATGCTTATTTGTTAAACATGAGATGATTTATTTAGTGCCTGTTTATAACAGTTCTAGAAAGATGTAACTTTAGGAATATATTTTTATCTGAAATCACTATTAAGAGATCATTATGTTCTTTCATGTTTAGGATTTTATTCTCTTATTTTTGTACTATCCTCTTCAATTAAGCACTGACAAAATGGTCTTACTTTTTTCTTTTTTGTTTCATTCTCCTCGTATCCTTCTTTACCAACATCTTCTCTTAATTCTCTACTGTCATTTAGATGATGATCAAATGAAAATTATCTATTAGACACCAATTAAGATCTCAAAGTGATGGTTAAACCTTTCAACCTGCCATTTGCCAAGCTTTGCAGCTGACTTACACAATTTCATATTTCTTTTTAGAATAAGTCATCTTACTATATATACAGTATAGTATAGTAAAGTAAGATGATGGTAATATTCACCATTACTTTCTTAGAGCTTAAGATAGCATGGGGAGAAAATCAGGAAATTTTTAAGTAGTTATTTAGTATAGAATGAAAAAAATCTATGAATGAAGAAATTAATGAATGAAGTGCTCAACCATTGACCTCACTACGTTCTGCAAAGGTATTTTTGTTTGTTTGAGCTGCTTCTAAGATTTCTTTCCTATTCTTTTTTACTCTCTCATCCTTCAGGCTGTAGCTTGAATGATCTTTACACAGCATAATATATGCAAATTGAACATATTTAAGAGTTGTCATTGAAATATAAGCAAATTTTGTTAATTTTCTATGTATTTTTAAAAATTCAGATATAACACTCACTGAATATAATGACATTCTTGACAAAGCACTATATATCTGAGGTGGATAAAAACGGAATAGAGAATGTCTAAGATTTGGTCAAACATTTGCCCCTCTGGCAGACTAAGAGGTATATGCAACCTTAAATCATGTATAGAACCTCAAAAATAGTTACAACTTTCTTACTACATGTACTTGTCTAGATTTAGAATGGTTGCCACAAGATTAACTTGTTTTGTTTGGAGAATTTGGGTTTATTGAAAAATCACACTGAACTAAAATTTAGGGTAAGTTTGGTCCTGAAGTAGATATAATTGATGAGTTATACCAGCCTTTTCTGGGTTCTGTTTACCCACAAAGTAGCCAAGATAGCATGGACAGATGGTTTCCTGGGTGATAGGGGAAGGAGTGGGAAAGGGAATAAAGGTCAACAGGTCTGATATGGTGATTTCATCAAATAATCAGTCTGTTCTTGAGTCACTGATCTTAGATGGTCAGTATATCTGGGGTGATGAGTAACTCTAAACTGCCCTATGTGTGTGCATTCAGATTTATTGAGCCAGGTGGTATCCTGAAACATCCTCAGTATATAGACCATATAGACCATTATAACCAAAATGGTTGGTCTCTTGAGATTTAAGTAAATCAGATTGTTAGTGTGTTCTTGCCAAGCTAGAGCCAGAGTATGATTGGGTTTGCTGAGTTTATCAGTAAAGGTTGTTATCCTGGCCAGTCATTCTGAACTGATGAGAGTATTGGCCATACCAAAGTTTCTCTTACATTCTTCTTGACACCTAGCTGAAATTTTGCTCTTCTACTTAGAATGAAACATTAGGTTAGAGATAGAATTGTTTATATATGAACAGAGACCCAAAAGGGCTCCATATTTGGTCAAGATGACCCCCACTCATCTAACTCCACCACCTAAGATTGGGACAGAAATAGATGTAGCCTAAAATGAAATTGCAGCTATGTCTCAAGTTTTCTGTGTGGTAGGACCTCTTTTCACCCTTCTCATACCTCCTTCCCCCATCTCTGAGCCTATGGCAATGATGTCTACAGATGTGATACTCCTGCTTTTGTGATATGAACATCTAGCATCTTCTACTTCCTTTCCTTGATACTGAGGCTAATGTGATTCAACAGAACCTGTTAAACACAAGTTGCTTGGAATACGAAGCCCCTTAACCTTGGTTCTAATCCGTTCTCTGCATTTTACTGCCTGACTGACTTAGGGAAATAATATAAAATATCTTAAGCTGGGTTTTATCTTTTGTGAAGTGGGGGGTAGGATAGAAACTTTGGGTAAATGGTAGTTTAGATGACTCCTGTGTCTCCTGAGAACCTCCTAAGAAGGCATTCCTGAGAACCTTTATGCTGCTGAGCAGCTGGCAGCACATAATAGGGCAGGTAACTCAGGTGAGACCAGTCTCTGTCTCATTGCTGGTAGAAAGAGTAGGCATGGGAGAAGAGCCTGAGAGGATAGCATCCAAGACCCTCCGGATCAGTGTTGCAAGATTCAGCAGATAGCTTGGTCTGAAGAGATCTCGAATCTGGAGTGGTACTGAGGGGTTCACATTGATATATTTTTGTTCCTAATCCTTATGGTACATGAAGAATTAAGAAGAGGCTGAAATATGAAACGAGTTCATTTTTCCCTTGAGGCAGAAGCCTAAGAGGAACTGGGAGTCTTCTGCTTGGTGACAACCGGGACTGACACCTTGAGGCCTTATATCAGCCAGCTCACAAGAGTTGAGACATTTGCACTTTTATATTTCACTGGAGATCCCTTACTTAAGGTACCCTAAAAGGTGTACCTGAGACCCAATAAGCAGATAGGTGATAATAAGATATATTCTAACAGGGATCCAGTAGCTATTGAGAGGAAGAATAAACAGAATACCCCAAACAGGTTGTATCTAATGTATCTGAGCTACAATAGAAAAAACATAAAAATGCAAACCAAAACTTAAAAATTATAATTGTGAGGGCACATAGGGAGATTGAGGCAAAACTCACTAAATATTCCTATGCTATATATACTATATAATCAATTCTGGCCAATGAATTATAAACAGTCATTCCTAGACTAAGGCAATGAAGAGCTGATAAACTACTTTCATCTTGCTCATTTCTTGCTACAGTGACCTTGGGGACCCCTTATTCCACATGACAACCCTACAAAGTAGAGGAAGACCATCAGACATTATTGAGTTGCAGCTTGTGGAAGAACAAAAATCCAAAACTGAAACTTCAATTATATTAAGCCATTGAGATTTCTGAGTTTGTCGACAGAGCCTAGAGCTTCCCTGGCAAATGCTGACATTCCCTCTTTGCACTGAGTGGTGTTGCTATGTAGCTTATTCTCTTATTTAAGTCATTTGAGAACCAAACAATCAAATCCATAGATAACTGAAGGACATTAATATTTAGGATGGTATGAAAGTTCTCTTGACTCCGAAAGGCAGATTTTATCGAATTGCCTCTCAAACTTTAAAGTACATGTGAATTAACTAAGGATCTTGTTAATTTTCACACTGTGATTCAGTACCTATGAAGCACTCTTAGAGATTCTGAATTTCTAGCAATCTCCCAACAATGCTAATGTTGCTGACCGTTGGGTGACACTTTGAGCAGCAAAGTTTTAGGAGATACGTAGAAAGGTGGTCACACATGGTTTCTCAAAAGCCTGGCAGATAGATAATACTTTGGACTATTATAAGACTTCAGGTGGCAAGACTTAGGCTGGTTTCAATGAAATTGATATGATTAGCCTCATTGTGATCGCTTCTTCCTCTTCTCCCTCCTCTCACTTTTTTTTTTTTTTTAACAGTTTTAGCAGATGAGAGTAGTTGGGAGCAAGAAGTATAGTCTGAGTTAGAAGCAGAGCATCCCGTTGAACTTACCCTGTTCCCATATTGGTCTTAGTGCACCGGAGGGCGGGGGGCACATTTTCTGAGTCTGAAGTTCCTCAGGGCAATATCATGAATGAAATATTTAAGTTGAAGTATAACTGAACTACCTCTTAGAAATTTTAGGAACCCATTTCAGTATACTCAGCAGTTCAACTAGAGTCAATGAAGTACTTACTGTTAGCTCTGTGAGTATGAATGACCACACAGTCTGGGAAGATTAGATTATTCCATCAATTTTTACCATTTCCTAGTCACAGAGAGTCACCATTATTGCAGCAATACTATTGTATTAATATTTAGTATATTCTTCCACTGTGGCAGACATTTAATTACTAAAATGCATGCCCATTTTTTGGTAATTAGTAAATTACCAAAAATTAGTAAATTAGTAAATAGACAGAAAATTCTCCCTACCACTTATTTAAAACCTGGTGTTAAGTCCAGAATTAGGAAAATGGTAGTGATCTTTTTATTAGAATGAGTCAAGACTAGCCCCTCTAGTAAAGCCAGGAAAAGATGCAATATTTTTAAATCCATAGTCTGAAAAATGAAGGGAAATCATTTTTAAGTTCTTTGCTTTGTAGAGAAATACACAGAAATTAATATTGTCAAAAAAATCTAACAAGGAAGCATTTATGGTCTTTTCCTTTTTGAATTTTTTCTACCATTATTCTATGTCTTCTCGAGGATTTTAAAGCATTTTGACATATTTTTGCAAACTTGCTCTCATTACAGTCTACTTATATTCATCAAATCACCAGTGATTTTTGTGAGTTCAACTCACTTTTTACATAGCAGATATCTGTCAGGTCATGGATTTTGCTTTAAATCAGTTAGCTCTGATTCTTGGATTTTTATTCTGTCTGAGATGTCATTATGTGGTATATGAAATTTTTTAAAAATTCTGGAAATTGTCCCATGGACCATGTATATATAAATTTTAAATCACTACACCTGAGTTCAACAAATGTCACATTGGTTTAAGTTTTTATTTTTAAATTAAATTAAATCTGACTGTGAAAGTCTACCTGTGGGGGAGGTAAGAATGTCAAATTTGAATCTGGAGTAGTACTTCCTTCTACTGAAGCTTGTGCAAGGCTCTAAAATATTTAGAAGATGACCAGAAAATGGGAGAAAAAACAGTTTCTGAGGAATTGTTCTCTTTCTTTTTTCTAAAACCATACAATACATTTGAAAGAGAAAATTTCAAGATGTTCGCACTTCTCTTAGATACAGATATTCTTGAGTAATTAGAGCCTTGGTATTGCCACTATACAGAAATTTCTCTCTGAAGTTATGTGACACTTCAAAGTTCTCTGAGTAATAACTGTGGTGAGCATTATGAAGGAATTCTAACCCTCAAAAAACATATTTTCTTTTTAGTATTGGGAAATCTGTTCTTCCCTAAGGATAAGCAGCCTCTACCTCTGTCTTACTAAGTATTTCCCTCTCATTCAGGTAGGAGAGAAATTAAGAGAAGTGACACATAATAGGATATGGTACAAAAATGGAAGGATTATCATTTTTTTTTAAGATTTTATTTATTTATTTATTTGAGAGAGAGAGGTAGACAAAGCACTAGCAGGGGTTAGAAGCAGGCTTCCTGCTGAGCAGGGAGCCCGAGGCAGGGCTTCATTCCAGGATTCTGAGATAATGACCTGAAGAACTTCTTACTGCCTAAATTTTTTGGTGAAATTATAGGCAAGGTCCTTATCTGAGAGTGAAAATGGAAGAAAGCATATTAGAAAAGAAAAAACGTTATAAATTACCATTTAAAAGAATGGTAGAGTAAATAGAGTAGCAATATGTAGAATGATTTCCTGGCAGCACTGTGGTTTCTTGTATCCTGTATTCGAAGTGAAACTAGTCATTGTGGTAATACCTTTTTCCCTTATACATTTAATTTCAGAAAGGTGTATACGGTGCTCCTAGTATAATGGAGAGAGGACCAAAGGACTGAAGGGAGTAATTTTGATCACTCACTGACCTTAAAATGTAAGATAGATACAGTAAGAAATTGCTAGGATTAATAGATTAAAGGAGATAAAGGCTAGTTGAATTCATGGTACTAGAAGGAATGACCTGGGGAAAAAGAGATGATGGTCAGATTATGATGTATAACATTGATATATGGAGGACTATAGTATTAGTATGATAAGATTTGGAATAATAATCATTTCTAACTAAGGAAAACTGTTAGAAGAATGAATTATCTAGCACTACATTATCTAATGCAGTAGATACTCAGGACATGTGGTCATTTCAAATAAAAATTATGTTCATCAGAATTAGATACAATTGTTCATACTTGCCCCTAAGTACAATTCTCTACTAAAAGGAACAGGAGATCTTTAAGGAAAAAGCTGATTATAGATCCGGGGCAGGAAAAGCAAATGAAACAAGATGAGCCTAAGGCCTTAGTATCAGAAAAAATACTGTCCACCATGAATGACAGACACAGGTAGATGGAATAGATAGGAAAGATCTCACAACAAACCAGATCTAGTGTCACTCTGATTTCAGCTAAGACGACAGGAAAAATGAAGAGGAAGCAATAATCAAAGGTATGAATGAGAAATTCCTAGAACTGATTATAGGATTAGGAAGCCCAAGAAATTCTTACCAGAGAAAGTACAATGAAATCCACATCCATCCATATGATAGTGAAAGTTCAGAGTATCCAAGGTCAGACTATCAAAAATATAAAATGCAGTTAGAAGAAGAAGAGCAGCAGACTCTTCAACATCAACATCACACTCAACATCAATGATGAAACCAGGAGCTAGTGGAAAATTATCCTTTATACATTGAACATAAATAAATATGAACTTAAAAGTTGTCAACCAACAGAGATGCCCACCAAGAATGAAGGTAAAATAAACCCAGTTTTAAAATAACAAAACTGAGAGTTATCACAGCAAACTCCCAATATTGAAAACTCTAAAAAGTGTTTTATCTCTCAGAATGAAATTGACCCCAGTGGGTAGTTTAAGAAACAAGAAAGGAAGAAAAAAAAGAAAACAGTAAAAGTGATAAATATGTGTGTTACACTGAATGAATATTGACTGTGCATAACAATAGCTACAGTGTCTTGAAGGGTTTAATGCCTGTAGGGAAATAAAAGGTGTAACAATCAAAATACATAGATTGAAAAGGAAATAACTAGAGTTAAAGTGGTATATGTTCCTTGCATAATCAGTGAGGAGGAGAAAAGTATTACCAATTGACCCTAAGTTTTTATAAGTAAAGATGCATGTTTTAATTTCCATAATAATCACAGAAAGACCTAGTAGAGGAAAAGAGAACAATTATAGAAACAATCTTTAATATATTTGGAAGTCAAGAAAGAAAAAGGAGCACAAACAGATGGAATAAAGAGTAAATACATGGCCAGATGTTTATTTAAACTCAAATAGACCATTGTTATATTTCATGTAGGCGGGCAAACTACTTCAGTTGAAATAAAGATTTTGAGATTTTAGGAAACACAAACAATTTTTTTTTACAAGAGGCACATAAAAATATAAGGATTCTGTGATGTTGAAAGAAGAAAATCAAGAACTATACACCATGTAAAAACTAAAAGAAAGGTGGTTATTATATTAGATAAATCAGGCTTTAAAGCAAAAGGCATCATTTAATAGAAGTGAGATTAGATCATAATGATAATAGGTTCAATTCACCAAGAAGATATAATTACTCTAAATTTCCAAATACATAGACAAAAACTGACAAATTCAAATGGAGAAGTAGAAAAATCCACAGTCATAGTATGAGATTTTTCCCAAACATCTCTTTTAGAAGTTGGGTGAACAACAAAGTAAAAAACAAGGATATAGAAAATTTGAACAACGTAATTGCTACACTTGATCTAGTGAATATTTATAGAGCACCCACCCAACATCTGTGCAATGCATAATCTATTACAGCACACATGGAACAATTTTTTTAAGTGACCATATGAAAGGCCTTCAAGCAAATTTTAACACATTTCAAAAGATTAAATTCATACAGAATATGTTCTATGTCAGAAATCAATAAGAAAAAGAGAACTAGAAGATTCCTCTATATTTGAGTATTAAGTACTAAATTTTGTATATTAAAAATATACTTTGACCTGGATAGTAGCTACTTTTACTTCTATTTTTTGAGTTGATGGCTGATGAAAAATGTTTCAAGTATTAAAAAAATAATCCAGTGAACATTGCACATTAGAATCTGGTTAAATTAATTGTATAATCATTCTCATTTCAGTGGTGGAGATCCATTTTCAGGAGGATTTTGCTTAATAAGAAGGAATCCATTTTTAAAGATTTTATTTATTCATTTGACAGGGAGAGAGAGAGCTCACAAGCAGGCTGAGAGGCAGACAGAAAGGGGTGCGGTGGGGAAGCAGTCTTGCTTCTAAGCAGAGAGGCTGATGCGGCGCTTGATCCCAGGACCCTGAGATCATGACCTGAGCCTAAGGCAGAGACTCAACCCACTGAGCCACCCACACACCCCCGAAATCCATTTTTAAAAGCAAAAGATTTATGCAATCTGAAGAGAAACTAGAGTATCAAAATCCATTTTTTAAAAAAATTTTTAAATTTATATTTAATAGTCATTAGCAAGTTCTAGGGGTACTGGTTTATTACTGTCTTTATTCTGCTTAGGCCACACTGAGCTGGCATCTCTACATGGATATAGCACAGGGATTTAAAAGGAAAAAAAAAAGTTCAAATGAGTGCACACACACTTATTTATATGTGTATGTATTGAAGGAAGACCCTAGAATTTCTAGATTAATCTTTTAAACTACCAGAATCTTATTATTTAAATATTCTAGTAAACTTATAAAAGATATTTAAATTTCTATCCTTCCAAATTCTAAGATTCATAGTTTTATCTGTCATTCTATTACACTACATATTCACATCAGTTTGGGGGCCTACAATGGTTTAGTTTTATTTTACTTCTCCTTCTCTTATTCTGTGGTATTTTAATCATTCTTTTTGGTATAATCCTAGATTGAATCAGACAAATTTACAATATATGTAGGTAAAACTGTATATTGGAAATTTTATTTGACTTGCCATCAGTGACAGTGACTTGTAATTAATCCTGAGTCTCAGGTTCTTTTATTAGTCTGTAATCTTTTCAGGACATGTACCCTGATCCTCATGTTTGAAATCACAGCATCAAGTCCAGTAACTAATGAGAATCATCTCTAAGAAATTAAAAATTAAAATTCAATCATTGTATTTTTCCTTTGGGAGGGAAAAAGTCTGACTGTAAAATGAGGGAGAAAAAGGAGAGCAGAATGGACACTTTCTGAACTAAATCTCTTGGATCCTATGCTTAGTTTATGGGAGTCTCCTACTTCACAATGCTTGACAGTTACTGCCCCACATTTCTTATGCTTCTTGGGGGATTTCTTTTATATCTGATGTAACTTTCATTTGAAATACCAACATTTAAAGTGCATATATCTTTTAGCATGGAAAACATACATGAAGTAAAGCATGACAAAATCTGTTTCCTTTAAATAGAGAACTTTTTCTTTGGTTACTTCTCAGAAAGGCCTTTTCTAACGAGATAACATTAAAAGGCTTTCATAAATTTCACCAGGCCATTTTAAGAGGTTGCCACAAAAATCAAACTGAAAAACGTGCACACTCCTTCTAAAGTGTTCTTTGCTCAATCAATGAGAAATACCAACTTTTCCTTACCATAGCTCATTCAGGAAAATACCAGTTAATTTTTTTTCCTAAGAAAAAATAATATTCACATTATTTCTATAATTTTAGATCACACCTAAATGATTCAGGCTATTTATGTCCTTGCCAAAATTATTTATTGATTTTGTTGATTTCTGGAAAATTAAAGCACATATGTTAATCACCTTAACTTTGTCTTGTCATTTCTTTTAATTTACTGACTTGCTTATAAGTTTTAAGCCGTATTTCACTGTAAATGATCAGATTGAATATTATTGAAGTAACCAAAACCTCTTTTAATTCCACATTTAATGATGACAGAATAAATGCTTTGAAGATGGGAACACCTGACCTAGAAATGAATGCAGAACATTCAAAGAGGCTGGAGATATAAGTGTATTAAAATGTCAGGAGAGGACATTCAATTTATAGGAAGACAAAAGGTGATTTTTAAAAAGGTGATTAAATCACATCCTGCTTGGAAAACTAATGTATATTTTATATTCTTATAATACATGCACTAAATATATAGTTTCTCTCATCAAATTTCCTTTTTCTTATTTATACAACTTTAGTTTTAGAAAACATTATTAGAATATAAATTCAACTTGCCAATAAGTGTACTCATCTCAATCTCTTTAACAGATAATATAATTAAAATATCCTAGCATCCTAAGGTATATGTAATTTTGCTGTTACTTTAGAGCATATATTAATTTTATGTAAAACAGCCAGCATGTTATTTGGTACATGGTTGCCAGTTTACATTTATTATTTTCCTTATGGGTTCAATAGATCTGAGCTCCATTAACTTTACACAGAAAGTGCAATTGTACAGGCATAGGCATTACCTATAAAGACTTTCACATATGAACGATTCTGCCAGATTTTACAAGGCATGGAAATATCATTGATATGGTTAGTCATGCTAAATAAACTATAGCATATTTTATTTTCTATGTTAGGCTTTCTAGGCATTATGATTTTGTCATATTAGAAAAAGTCTGAAAAACAGAAACATGTTCTCCAATTTGGAGAACTCTAAGTTGCCATTGTCCCTCTGATAACCTGGTTTTGGTCAGTGCAATTAGGGATATTCTTAACACCCCATCTCTACATTGCTAATTCTTCCAGAGGCAGTGATTCCTGCATGTGTGGTCACTCCCAGGGGTCAAAGGACTTAATATGTCTCAGAGCCAGACTGGTTAGAGTTCAATGATTGATGATGGCCTTTCCATTTGAACCATCAGTTATGGAAGAAAAAGCGACATTTAATCCAGGTTGTACATACTTTGGGAAAAGTTTGGCTCATCCAGTGTGGGAAAAGAAGCAGAAAAAATGGAATCTGAACACTTAATTTCCCTTCATCTAGTAGACTGACTGATGTACACAGGCATGATTGTGTGGTCTACTCTAAACAGACTGAACATGTCTATATTTGTCCATCCTTGAGGTCTTATTTTAACTTTTTGGTATCAGCCACAATCTCTCAGTCCAAGACTCTATTTTCCTTGGTTCTCAGTACATAATTCCTATTGATCCTGTGTCTTCAGTAGAGGATTTCTCATTCTTCAATAGTCCTTCTCAATAATATATGTTTCCTGACATCCTGTAGATTTCTGGAACAGTCTCCGGGTGGCACCTTTAAATGGGCAGAGGGAATAGAGTAGTCTATGATTTGGAAGGGATGAGTATCTGATTCTGATATTTGTTTCACTTCATCCTCTCTAGACAAAGACTCAGTACTGTCCCATTAATCCTTTTTCTTCACAAATTTGGAGTTCTATCCTAAATATGCGTACAATATTATGCAGACTGTATGCTTTTCCACACAATGCCTGTCCTAATTTCCATATCCCCACACTGTTTTCCTGTGGGGAAATTTGTTACCTTCTGTCCTTTGGAACAACTACTTTCCTATGTTACTATCTGGTATATGTCAGTATTTACTTTTGATGAACTACTCTGCTTTCACCCTGAAATATCTCAGCTGCTAGCTTGATCTATACCCCAGGGATCTGTCTCCTGGGGTGGGGGGAAGAGTTCTAATTCATATTACTCAGTGAGAAAGTTATTGGAACCTTCTCTAATTTTGTATTAAAATAAGACGCGGTTTCTAGAAGAATGCAGCATTTTGTAATTAGGCCCTTGACAAATTACTTTCTAAGATAAATCCTGTAAAACTGAATAAAATACAACAAATTCAAAATCTTTAATGTGCTCTGAAAAACACCACAACCTAACCTATGTTTAGTTTCCACTAATAAAAACTTATTTTCTGTTCAATCTTAAAAATAAATAAATAAATAAATAAATAAATAAATAAATAAAAGCAGTTTAATGTTCAACATGACTGAGGGGAAAGTACAGGGATTTCCTGTATGTCTTCTACCCACACATATGCATGGTCTCCCTATCATCAGCATTCAACACCAGAGTGGTTCATTTGTTAAAGCTGATGAACCTTCATAGATACATCATTATCACCCGAAGTTTGTAATTTACATTAGTTTCCACTCGGTGTTGTACAGTTTATGAATCTGTACAACTGCAAATGTAACTGCAAATGTAAAATGACACGCGTCCATCATTTATGGTATCCTACAGAGTATTTTCATAGGCCTAAAAATCCTCTCTGCTGGTATTCATGCCGCCTTCACCACCCTCTGATCATCACAGATCTTCTTACTGTCTTCACAGATAAGCCTTTTCCGAATAACACCACACAGTTGGAATCATGCAGTATGTGGCCTTTTTCACCTTCTTTCACTTAGTAGTATGCATTTATGGCTACTCAATATCTTTTCCTAGCTTGGTAGCTTGTTTATGATTAGGACTGAATCGTATTCCATTGTTTGGACATACTAGAGTTTATCCATTTGCCTACTGAAGGACATACTGGTTTCTTCTAAATATTGGCAATTATGAATAAAGCTGCTGTATATATCTGTGTGTGTTCTATAGTCCCATGATTAGGTCTCTGTATTTTAGTGAGGTATGCCTCTGGAGTGTGTACTTCACAAGAGTTCTTTCAGTCTTTTTTCCTCCACCCTTAGGCAGGACAGGATGGCTAGAGTGGGCTGGAGTTGGGTTTTTCCTTTCTCCTATGTGGATGGTTAGAGCTGGCTAGAATTCAGTTATTTCCCTGCCCCTAAGTTAGGCTCTGACATGCCCAACAGGTTAGGCTCTGGTTGACTCATTTCCCCTCAGCAAAGTCTTTGTTAAGTAGAACTGAGGGCTCTCTAGGGCTTTTCAAAATGGCTCCTTTTCCCCTCCGTCTGCATATGGCAGGAGGGGATTTTTCTTTATATTTGCTGCGGGAAACTGGTTGTGCTCTTAGAGGTAAATCTTTCAAAATTGTGGGACCTCTTTATGACTGGCTTTCTCTCTGGGTTTTTGTTTGTTTGTTGTTTGTTTATTTTGCTTTTTGTTTGTTTTCTTAACTCTCAGAGTTGTCTGCACTGAACCTTGGGTGATTTGTTAAATCAAGTTCAGGTTTTCCTTCCCAAGGCCATTTCTGCTTATGAATTTATGCTATGGTAAAATGTGATTCTTCAGTGTACCTGGGTGGCTCAGTTTGTTAATCAGCTGCCTTGGGCTCAGGTCATGATCTAGGGTCTCGGGATCAAGCCCCATGTTGGGCACCCTGCTCAGCAGAGAGTCTGTTTCTCCCTCTCGTTCTGCCTGATACTCTGCCTACTTGTACTCCCTGTCAAATAAATGAATAAAATCTTAAAAAAAAAAAAAAGTGTGATTCTTTTTCATTCAACTCTCAAATCTTTCTAATCTTGAGGTCAGCATTTCCCAATGCATCCTCCCTATCTTATGAATCCAAGAAGCATTGCTGGTCTTTCAGTCTGAATCTGTTGAGTTCTTCACTTGTTAGGACAGAGTAGCTATTTCCAAGCTCCTTATATGCAGAACTGGAAAAATAGCCAGTATTATATTTTTATGGCCCCTAAACTCCATATACCATAGTGACTTTATAAAGTATATTCTTTCTTTACCTCCTTTCTCTAATCAGTACACGTCTAAAAACAAGTGATCACTTAAGGTCCAACTCAAATGATACTTCATTCTTAAAACTTCCATTGATCCTATACTGAAGAAGATAATTTCTCACCAATAAATTCTAGTAAGAATGGCAAACATAACTATGAATCATTATTTATGTACATATTTGTAGCTTCTGCTAGTAAATGATCTATGTCTATTCATTAATATATCCTCTAGCTCACTGTACAGAGTATATTCAATAGATATGTGCTGACTGTATAGATTTTCTCAATTAATTTTCAGACTGAGTTTAAAAAGAGGAGTGAGAAAATTAGAATGCTTTCAACAGTAGCCTGACAGAATCCATGTCAGGCTTTACTTTGTATCTTGTCCTTAAAAGAGGTGTTGGCATTAAATAATTTTTATTAAAAAAATAAACTTGAAATTTTACAGAATTTTTAATCCACAGAAACATCACAAGATTATAAAGAGGTTTTCTGTATACCTGAACCCAATTTCAGTTCACATTACTGGGGTTTATTAGTCAAAATTCAGTATCCAACTTTGGTATATTACTAAGAACAAAGCTTCAGCCTTTATCTGGATTTTTACCAATTCTTCCGTTAATATCCTTGTTCTGTCCCAGAGTTAGATCCAGAAAAATCTGGAATTTTAAATCTCCACTTAAACAGGAGCAACATGGCAAGTGCATCAGGAATATTATGGCTTCAAGGCTGGGAAGTATGTAGCTGTGTATGTTGGGTTGGGACTCTATTATAATTAGTCTTCTTGGTTTCTCTAGATAGCTTCCCTATAGAACAGTAAAGCAATTTTCATTTACATTTGGGGTGTGATTCTTCCATATTCTCCTGTATATGAAACTTGAGAACTTTGGGTTTTCCTGTTTGAGTACCATAACTCCTTTTATTTTAATTTTTTTAATTTTCATCAATAATAATAACTAACATTTATCATGCACTGTCTATAGTATCAAGTATGCAATAAATATGGTATATCTCCTGTTCCTACAAATCAATGGTATGTTGCTTCTAAGTCTGCATTCAGTTGAATTGGCATGGACTTCTAAAACTCTCATTCAGGGGCATCTGGGTGGCTCAGCCAATGAAGCCTCTGCCTCCCACTCAGGTCATGATCCTGGGTCCTGGGATCCAGCCCTGCTCAGCAGGAACCCTGCATCTCCCTCTCCCTTTGCCCCTCCCACCGCTCATGCTTTCACTCATGAGCTCTCTTTCTCAAATGAATAAATAAAAAAATCTTAAAAAAAAAAAACTGTCATTCATATACTTCCTCCTTCTCCTAGAATTATGTCAAAGTTCTGGGAGCTTACAGACTGTCAGGCTTTTTGGTTGTCAGTTGTCTGTCTCACAAGTTAGTGCTGAGGCATCTGTTCTCTCTAATCACATGGCCCTTTCAGAACTAGGGTCTCTCTACTGCTGTTATAGGCCAGAAAAAATCCATTGTAATGCTGGACACCCACGAGGTGTAGAGATTTCCTCAGGATATTGCAGCCCCTTGAAGTTCATCCAGGACTCACAGGTCTCTCTCTCTCTCTCCAAATGCAGCTCCGGGAAATAGTTTTACTGTTTATTTTGGAGAAAATTTTCCTCTTGCATATAGCATTTTTAAAAATTTTATTTTATCTTTTTCAGTATTCCAAGATTCATTGTTTATGCACCACACCCAGTGCTCCTCATACAATACATGCTCTCCTCAATATCTACCACCAGCTCACCCATCCCCCCACCCCACTAAATGCATACAGCATTTTTTAGGTCTCTCTTTTTCATCCTGTTTTCCAAGTCCCGTTTCTTAAAAATCCGAATGAACTATTTTCTACTGCTTCCCCGATCCTCTATAGAACATACCTCCCTGTGAGATAATGAAGGAACAATCCTGTTGCCCACTTGAACAGGAAGCAGTCGACACAAAACAGTACAATGAGGTAGGTCATTTCTCTCATTTTACAAATGATAAAACTGATGTAAAACCTAATATACTTACCCATTAAATACATGACAGTGAAAGTGAGTAATCCCAGAACACTGAGTTGCAGAGGGCCAACATAAAAAGTCATTAGATAAGTATTCTGAATTAGACTCTATTTAAAATAATGTATGGAGGTGCCTGGGTGGTTCAGTGGGTTAAAGCCTCTGCCTTTGGCTCAGTCATGATCCCAGGGTCCTAGAATTGAGCCCCACATTGAGCTCTCTGCTCAGCAGGGATCCTGTTTCCTCCTCTCTCTGCCTGCTTCTCTGCCTACTTGTGATCTCTGTCTGTCAAATGAATAAGTAAAATCTTTAAAAAAAGTAAAATAAAATAATGGATGATATCACATGTAACATACATACTTTAACACTTAAATTTTAGAGAAAAATTGGTTTCCAAAGCACGGGGTTACACACTATACTTGATGTTGGAATTCTGTGCAGAACGCATGTCTTCACTTGAACAGAATGTGGTAACAGATGCCTTTACTTACTTCTAGTGGGAATTGAGAACTTTGATTCATAAATACAAGGCTACTTGCCAGTATACCTAATGAGATTTTATATTCTCCCATTCTGACACTTCTGGTGATCAGACTGTATTACCTTGTTTTATTACCTTGCACACCATGAACTACACTGTCTGCTAAGCTGGAAATGAGGTTATAACTGAGTGGGTCAGTGGTCATTCCCTTCATAAAACATAAGAGGAGAAACATAAAGCAAAAGATATATATATATATATATAGTTTCATTGATAAATGGGACACATCAATATGGGTACAGTTAAGGACTGAAACTAGACTTATGACACAGGTAAATCAATTTGTAAGTTCACTTAATGATATCTGTAAATGCCATAATTGTTTCCTTTGATGATATTTTTAGATCCAAAGCTCTCTGCCTATATTTCAATTATATTTATGAAGGAATTGGGATTAGTTTGGCTTTCTCAAAAGAACTAATCTGTATTCATTAAATGTGTTTATTTTACAATTTTTGCATATTTATTCAGATTTGAGGCATTTACCTTTGTAAAAGCATTGTGTTACAAAAAAGATGATGGTAGGAGAAATATCTTGCTATGGAACATAATATGATCTTTTTAAGCTTAGAAATGTTTGTAATTTTTGACCTTATAATTACAAGTAAGCATTCAAGTTCTATTTATACAAAGTGAAAATTATTTTTACCTAATTTTTTTAAATCTATTTTTTCAAAGATGATTATTTTTTAAAGATTTTACTTATTTATTTGATGGAGAGAGAGACAGCAAGAGAGTGAACACAGCAGAGGGAGTGGGAGAGGGAGAAGCAGGCTTCCTGCCAATCAGGGAACCTGATGTGGGACTCAGTCCCAGAACGCCAGGATCATGACCAGAGCCAAAGGCAGATGTTTAACGACTGAGCCACCCAGGCGCCCTCAAAGATGATTTTTTAAGAACAGTTTTAGTCTCACAGCAAGATTAACTGGCATGAAATTCTAAAACAGTCATTTATGTACTCCCTTCTCCTCTTTCTAGAATTATGCCAAAGTTCTTGGGGTTTACATGTCCCCTGTTTTCTTGTCCCCACATGTATGCACAAGTATTTTTCTTCATTATCAGCACCTTCCATCAGAGTGGAACATATGTTACAATTGATGAACCTACCTACATTGACAGATCATTATGATCCACAGCCCATAGTCTACATTAAGTCTCTTATACATTCCATGGGTATAGATAAATGTATATAATGATGGGTATCTACCATTGTAGTATCATACAGAGTATTTTATATTTCTTTAAAAAAATTTTCTATTGGTCTAATTTCAGCATTTCTATGTATCTGAAAATAACAATATTGAATTCTTTATAAATCAAATCACAACATAGTGATCCATATGCTGTTTCAAAAACAATTTTATTTTTGGTGATACTTAATTTCAATGTATAGATTTACTCTAAATTATGCTATAGTAAATTTTCTATATTTATTTTTATTATTATTTTTAAGGGTTCTATTTGTTTATTTGACAAAGAGAGAGACAATGAGAGAGGGAAACCAGCCGGGGGAGAAGGAGAGAGAGAATTAGGCTTCCCGCTGAGCAAGGAGCTTGGTAATGGACTCCATCCCAGGACTCTGGGATCATGACCTGAGCTGAAGGCAGATGCTTAACAACTGAACCACCCAAGGTGCTCCTTGTATATTTATTTTTGTTTGTTATTTATTTTAATTGAGTCCTTAAGAAAGGTTTGAAGTTATGAAAATAATATGTCATAGTAAGAATGTCTGTGTAGAAGTCTCAATTTTAAGTCTAGTTGCAGAATGTACATAAATTTAGCAATTTATTTGTGGAAGAATACTAATTATCTCTGTTATATTTGGAGAATGAGTCAAAGATGAGGTTGAGAATGAGAGATTTTTACTTTTCATCTTACATATTTTAATGTTTAATTTTTTTTATCATGTACAGTTTACTTTTGAAGTGAAATATTAAAGTTTTAGAAAATGCAATAACGTGTTATATTTAAAAATACAAACACATTCACACAAAACATAAAACGGGCAACCTATATACATATACTGGAGAATGAAACTGGATTATATGTCCATATTATGAAACATTACTTTGAATATTTGTGCAGTAACAGCAATATCACTTCTTAGAATCTTTGTATCTCACATAATAGGTATTAATTCTAAATGTGGTATGAATATTAGGAGACAGCAATCTTGGTTGGGTAGCCATGCCCCATGGAAACAAAATAATAGTAATGGAGCTGGGACTTCAGAAACTAGAAGAAAGGTTAGCTGGGGATATATTGATGCAGATTCAAAGCAGCTCTAGCAGTTGGGTGATCTCAGTTGTTTGGTCAGTAGCTGCAACATAATAATTTCTATCAGTCATTATTGAGATTTATCTACTACATTAAAGAGAAGATAGGATTGATTTGTGTAATTCTGCTATTAGTGACCACCTCATAGGTCTCTGTATAAAATATAATTTGAGGGGAGCCTGGGTGGCTCAGAGGGTTAAGCCCATGCCTTAGGCTCAGGTCATGATCTCAGGGTCCTGGGATCCAGGCCCACATAAGGCTCTCTGCTCAGTGGGGAACCTGCTTCCCGCCCTCTCTCTGCCTGCTGCTCTGCCTACTTGTGATCTCTCTCTCTGTTAAATAAATAAATAAAATCTTAAAAAAATATATTTTGACTTCTCTCTGCCCCCCACCCCCTTCCATGGTCCAGAATTATGCCAGGATTATCCAATCACCTGATATCAGAACAGCCTGGAGGGACGTTACTAAGGGAACTTCATAGAAGGGATTTGTGGGTTTAGCAAGTCTGTGACTTGGTTGACCATGGAGTATAATGAGGAAAACAATAAAATTTTTTCAATCTTCAATGACCTTCAATGAGTGCAAACCTATCTGTTCTTAATATCTCATATACTTATTATTTGTTCTGTGAATTTTAAATGCTGGGTTGATTTTCTTTCCATGTTTAGAGCATACATAAAGATATGTTTGCTAAAGCAAGCTACCATACTCTTTTTTTAAAAACAATAAATGGTGATTGTGTAATACTTGATATCTATATATACTGTATAAGAAGTATATCAAATGAATGATTATATGATAATTTATGTATATATGAACTTTATATACAAGTTATGTATCATAATAATGAAGACAAACCAACATGGTTCCAACTTTCTACTTAAGGAACAAATCAGTATTGTTTTAACTCACTATACATATCTCCTTCAATGCATCTTGCTCCTTCAAAGAGATAACTTTATTCTGAAGTTTTAGCTTATCACACGTTTGCTTATAGATTTTAATCTTTTTTGTTGGATATCACTAAACAACGTATTTTTCGGTATTAGCAGTTTTTGAACTTTGTCAAAACTGTACCACAGTAAGTGTAGCCTTTTGTGACTTATTTTTTCTGAACTCAACTTATCACTTTCCAAAATTCATCCATGCTGATGTTCACAACTATAGTTCATTAATTTTTCATATGCATGGAGTATTTTATTGTATGAAACTATCCTAACATGTTCATTCAATATCCTTTTGATAGATATTTAGATTGATTCTAGGATTTTGTTATCTTGAATTATAGTATTAAAAACATTTCAGTGATTGCCTGCTAATTCAAAATTCAAAAATTTCTTAGAGTACATGTATAGAAGAGGAATCACTGCTTATAGCATATGTTGTAGTAACAAATTATGCCAAATGTTTTCAAAAGTTGTTTAAACAAATTACACTCTTATCAGCAGTATTCTCCTCCTTCCAGTCTTACAGACACTTGAATTTGTCAAAATAGTTTACCAATCTACTGGGCATGAAAGGTATCTTACTGTAATCTTAACTATCATTTTTGTGTTTCTTATAAGATTGAATCCTTTTTAGGATTTTTCTTGTCTCTTAACATTTCCTTTTACATTAAATACCGATTTAGGTGTTTTCTCTACTTAATTCTATTATTTATGAATTCTTATATATTCTATATGTACAAGAGATACTAATAGTGTATCAAGTTTTATACATTGCAACTCTCTTTTTAATCTTGGCATTATATTTTTATAAACAAACAGTAATAGAATACTGTTAAAAAATAAAGCTCTTCTGCTGAGTGAAATAAGTCAAGCAGAGAGAGTCAATTATCATATGGTTTCACTTATTTGTGGAGCATAACAAATAGCATGGAGGACATGGGGAGTTAGAGAGGAGAAGGGAGTTGGGGTAAATTGGAAGGGGAGGTGAACCATGGGAGACTATGGACTCTGAAAAACAATCTGAGGGTTTTGAAGGGGCGGGGGGTGGGAGGTCGGGGTACCAGGTGGTGGGTATTATAGAGGGCACGGATTACATGGAGCACTGGGTGTGGTGAATAAATAATGAATACTGTTTTTCTGAAAATAAATAAATTAATTTAATAAAAAAAAATAGAGCTCTTCCAATGAAACATACCAACCTCTCTAAAGTTACATTAGACCTCTCCATTTGATTTGTGCTATTATATTTTGCCTTTTTAATTCTACTTATTGTGCTATCTATATTTGGAGTCATATGTTTAATAAAAAGTTAGATTTTTAAGGTGAGTAGCAAAGATAAAAGATACTCACCAAAGTGGATATTCTAGTTTCAGTTTGTTTGTCTTTACTTTAGGGGTCATAGATAAATATTTGGGGGCATGGTTGTTGAGAAGAAATATCTTTTTAATTTTGGATTCGTTAATGTAGCATTAGAAAATATTCATCATTATCTTGTTTATATGTGCCTTAATCACATCCATCAGACCATTTCCACATACTATTTAAAAAGCTAAAAAAGGTATTTGTTATTTGTGGGAATCAACAAATTTGCCATTGCTGCTTAGTGAACAAAAAGTGACAGCAATAATATATCAGTTCATCATCATGTGATTAAAATAAAAATAGTCACCCTAAAAGTATTCTGACCAAATAAACAACCAAAATATATGTTTACAAAAAGTATAAAAGGCGATTTCTCATTGCATAAAATATGGCAACAAACATGATTTTTAGAGACTATTTTAAAAGATGATATCAAGAGTAAATATGTATCTCTCAATGGAAAAAACAATGGGGAAACAAGAGTAGTGGGAAAGAATAGAGAAGTGCTTTAAAAATCAATTTGTGATATTGCCAGTGAATCGGCTGCTTGAGAACCAGCAAGAATAGGATAGTTGAAAGATGGAAGATACACTCTTTGAGACTATGTTCATTCCCTCTACTGCTGAAAAATAACACTCCCAAGGCTAACACTGGAAGAGATGCCCAGAAATGCCATTGTTTTAAAAAACCTGGAGAAAAGTGGTAGAGGCAGGAATAATCTCCTCTGAGCAATATGTTGGCCAAAAATGAGTGGCAAGCAAAGGCAACTAGATAGGAAAACAAAAAAGCTGGATGTCAGCATAACAATAAAACCCAAGAACTATGAGAACATGTCCCTAAAATTATAAGCTTGCTTCCAAATAAATACAATAAAGCAGCACTGAAGGACTGTGCTTTTGCACATAAAAATACCTTCTTCCATAACTCAGCAGATCTGGATGCTGAGCAAGCTTTTCAACAAATGTATATAGAAAGGCAACAGAAACTTAACCCTTCTTTGCTATCCTCATGTGGTTGATGGACAGGGATCGTCTCATCAGGATGGATCAAAGTAGGAAGCTACAAAAGTGGTGAGCAGGAGGGTAGTCTGGGTGGGGCCCTACAGACCTGTGTTTTAATGCTTTCTCTGTGGATTTTGCAAGAAAGCCAATTCTAATTCTACGTCCTCTGAGGATAGCTCCTTGTCTTGTGAGTATTGTTCTTGACGAACTCGATCTATTCTGTTTGTTCCTAGCCTATTGAAATTGGATGTATCACTTACAGTCATAGACACCAATTCTTAAGCTGAGATTTGTGAGAAATCTGCCTTATTATCATGCATGAAGTTTCTGGTGGATTCTTACCAGGACACCAATGCCTTCTAAAATCCATATGAGTTTTCCAGTCCTCTTTAGAAAATGCTTATTTTCTAAGCTGTACTCAAAAACTCTAAGAACCAGGTTGTCGGCTCTAACTTCTTTCTACCTTCTTTTTGAATAAGCAATAATTATAGCTAACACTCGGAGCACTTACTAAATTTTAGATACTAATTTCTAGATACATTCCTAAAGACTAATTTCTAGATACGTTCCTAATATATATTAACTCATTTAATCTTACAAAAGAGGACCTATTGACATGGTCCTCACTGATAGTTATTTTGAAGTAATCCATATTCATTCCTTTGTTTATTTATTATATCCTCCCTTAATTCACTTGTTTAATAAGAATTTACTGAAAATTTCTTTATATGCCAACTAGCATGTGATACTGACATATATCAGTGACTGAAAAGGACCTGATTACTTCCTTTGGGCAGTTTTTATCTAACTGAAATCCCAGAATGTCTCACCTGGGTGTGTGTATACTTCATCTAGTCTTTATGATGGATACCTGCTTACCTCTTTGAGTCACAGGTAGCAAAGGATTCCATGTATTTAAATTTGAGAAAAACCTGAGCCAAACAGAACACAAACAATTTCCAAAGTAGACGACTTTCTGAAGCTTTCAGTGTTCTCCAGTATATTGACTATACTTGGACTATCTTGAGTACTACCTTTGCATTAATGACAACCTAAATATATCAACACATCCTTGGCTAAACCCAAATTAAACGAAATGTGACTCACTTAACATTTACTAGAGAGGATTATGCTAACCGAAATGTGTCAGAGAAAGACAAATACCCCATTTGATTCCACTCATATATGAAATTTAAGAAATAAAACAAATGAATGTAGAGGGGGAAAAGAGAGAGAAAACAATAAAACCGATTCTGAACTATAGAGAACAAACTGATGGTTACCAGAGGAGGCGTGGGTGGGAGGGATAGGGGATATAGGTGATGGGATTAAGGAGGGCACTTGGGGCGAGCACTGGATGTTTATGGAAGTGTTGAATCAGTAAATTCTACACCTGAAACTAATATTACATTGCATGTTAACTAACTGGAATTTAAATAAAAACTTGGAAGGAAAAATAAACACAAAAATGTCTTACTCTCTGTCCTCTCTCTATATTTTTCAATGAAAATCCAACATTTTTCTGCTCTCATTCTATTTGTTGTTAATTTCATTGCATCTGGGTTTTGTTCATTTTTATCCTGCCATTTTTTTCTTCTATAGGTATTTTCCTCCTAGTGCAGAATCATTGAGTTTCTTTCTTGATATTTCCATTACACACTATCTTAGGGTTTTCTTCAAATCTCCATTCATTTGTTTAACCATAGGTCTTACGTGGCTTTATCAGCATTTTGGTTAATGTCCCTTCCTTTTGGAGAAACCATTTGACCTAATGGCTTTGCCCTTTACTACTTACTTCCGTTTATAAGCTCATTTTAAATGTGTTAGCATTTTTACTTGAGCCCAAATTTTAAATTCTAAATTCAGTGACATTAGGCAATGTAAAATTGTTCCTCCTTCTCAGAAGTTTATAACTGCCTGAAAATTTGCCATGTAACCTGTATACATGTAAATATAAGTTAAAATATTTAAAGAAAGTTTAGAGTACATGCCTAGACATCAATCAAATGGAGATAAACTGGGAAGCCTACAAAGATTTGGAGTTTTCTTGTATATAAAAAGAATAAATATACTTCTCTCAGGTAAGAGCTAATAAAGAGTAAATGCACACATTATTTTATAAAAAGTGATTTTGTCTCTGCTTTTATCTTTAGGTACATTGTTACCATGTGGGGTTTTCACAAAGTTTAGGAGAGTGCCAAACATTATATATTAAATTGCAACATAGTAAGTCACAATTGTTTCACATGGATTCCTAGCTCCTTAGCTTTGTATGCTTGAGAAGTATGCCCCTTGCCAAAATGCGAAGAGTCTAGAATTATAAGCTGTGCCACTCTGCATTGAACTGCCCTGTCTGCTGTAGGTGAGTCCTTTTTGCAGCATGGTTAATGTTTCACCACATTCAATGATGATCTCATGCTAATTTAAATGTAGGTGAACTGGTAATGCAAACATTATATTTCTCTTTAAAAACTGAACAAATTTAAAAATAGGAGTATGAACAAAATAGAAGTATGGAAGGTTACATTTGAATAGTAAAGCCAAACTATGTAACAAAACGAGACATGGACTTTTGCACCAATTCATAATAATTACAACATCTTAAACTCATAGAATGCTTTTATCTGGTGAACTCAGAGTGCCCTACATCTGTTCATTCACTTCTGTACAAACAGTTCTGTTTCATTTATTTGGTAATATTATCCTAGCAAGAGCGAAGGGAAGTAACGGAGTAAGTTGAGAGTAATTGCTTACAAAGTGAGATTACAAAATAAAGAGACTTTGACTTATTTTTCTCTTCACAACACCTAGTTAAGTTTCTAGCATAGTAAGTGCTCCCAAATGGGTCTACTAGAATATGCATTTTGATGCTGTAAAAAACTGGGTTTTAACTTTAATCTGACTGCTTATTGTGAGTAGGTCATTTTATATAAATTCTCTGAGTTCCAGTTTACTTATTTGCAAAGTAAGGGAGTACTCTCTTAGTATGTTTGCAAGATTATTAAATAATACATAGAAAGGTCCTAGCTCATTTCCTAGAATTAAAAAGTAATTCTTATTAATTATTGTAAAAAATATGTCATTGATTTAAAGATAATAGATTCTTTGCCCAATTCTACATCAATGTCACATCTTAAGATTGTTTTACTTCTTTCTCAATAACATTCAGCTGCTATTTGAATGGCACCATAGCCTTAACTTTCTGGTCCAGAGTATTAGACCAACTGAGAATCTGAACAAAGCATGAGACTGATACAGGACAAATTATCACTCTTTGAGGGGATATAGAGTAAATTTGGAACATAGGCTACTGTGAGAAATTAGAAAACTGCACCAGTCACAGCCTTTGAGGGGTGTGTGTGTGTGCACCTGTGTCTGTGTGTAAAGGGAGTGGTGTGAAAGACTGTGAAGGGAGTAGCTCTGAGAAATTTAAAGGGAAATGCTGGGCTGGGCATTTTTACTGCATTCTTACTCAGCAGTTAAGCTACTCTGGAGTTTATTTGTATTATTGTGTGTATTTTGATGTATTGTCCTCCTTTGTACCCGTCTTCCTTTTGAGTTCCTTGAGGTCAGGGTCTCCTTTTTACATTTCATATTTCTAGGACTTACCAAAGCCGATAAAAATTGGAAACTCAGCATTTTTCAGTGACAACAATAAGTACAGGTTGAGGGTTCTAACTGAAAATTAACAGCCGTCATCTCTCCTGTGAAATCAGGTAGCATATATTATTTATATTTCTTGTCTTGTTATTAACAATGCTTTACATTGATTTAGTAGTTTTAAATACTTTTATTCTTCTCTTTAACTAGAGCAGTAGACATAAAACCTCTCGAACTTTGCTTACCCTCACACCCACCGTTTGGCACAACACTCAGTGTAGAATGCAACTCGGCATACCCAATATTTTGAATGATAATACACATTCATATTCATTTAATTTAATTATCTGGTTTCATAAAAGTAGCTTCCCCAGCTAGAGATAACTGTCGTCCTTTCTTCTAGCCTTTTACTCTGTGCACACACACATGCACATACATACACATACATGTGTGTGAGTGCACGCATACATGGATACTGCTAACTACAGAATAATGCAATACATGGCCTGTTGAAACCCATGTTTTCTACTAATAATGTGTTACTGACATCTTTCCATGCCAATAAACCTGGTTAAGCAATGGCTGCACAGTATTACTGTAAGGGCCTATTCAGCCAGAGCGGCCCTACCCCGGTTAGACAGCCATTTCGTTGTTTATGCAGTAGAACTTAAATTGACCCTGCCCCCGCCAGGGGAACTTACTTAAAACAAGTCCAGGAAACCAGTCCCAGGTAAGGGCCCAAATACAAGGGTGGGTCAGGTCAGATGGAGATAACAGCCAGAATGCAGGGATGAGTCAGGGCAGGTGGAGACACCCAGTCAGTAGAGCGCACATACTGTCTCCCTAGCTACCAAGGAGTGTGGGCCCTGCCTTTTGGGCGCCTTTTGGGCACCAATTCTGACTAAAGTGATAGGCTAGGCTAGTTCTAATAGCTACTATGGGGTGAGTTGTAATTCAATTGGCCACCCGTGTGGGACCTAGCATGACTGTGAAACCCAGTCATTTCTCTGGGTGTTACAATCTCGTTGGCCACCTGTGTGTGGTCAGAACCAATCACATGGCCTTTGCTCTATAAAAGTTAGTCTGTAAGGCAGGGAGGGGTCACCCTCTCTGTAGGAGGCGTGGCCCCAGCCAGTCAGTTTGATTCTTGATGCTTGGCGCAAAATAAAGCTTTGCTTGACCTTCGCTTTGTATCAGTCCTGCTCCTTTGACCATGGACCTATTATTAGGGGACCAACATTATAAGGCCATAAACAATTTTTAAATATGAACTCTTACAAACAAAACATAATGTTTCATTGATATTCAAAATTTCATTTTCATATTTACTGGACAGTTGTAATTATTTTTTGTGAATTGGTTATTTATATCTTCTGCTTAGTTCACAATTGGTTATTTTCAATGAATTTGTAAGAACTTTTTATATACTGGGTTTATTAAGTCTGTGTCCTTTTTTTTTTTTTTTTCCCCCTGAGAGAGAGAGAGGTTGGGGGAATGGAAATGGAGAGGAAGAGAGAGAATTTTAGGCAAGCTTCATCCATGCCCAGGATGGAGCCTGATGTGGGGATGGATCTCACAGCTAGATCTTATAGCTGGATCTCACAGCTCATCTCACATGAGATCATAACCTGAGTTGAAATCAAGAGTTGGATGCTTAACTGACTGAGCTACCCAGGTACCTCTTTATACCTGTGTCTTTAACATATATTACAAATATTTCCCTGGTTCTTATTTATCTCTACAAAATATAGATCTGATTATGTCATTCCTTCCAACATGAAATTTTCAATAGTTTCCTATTGCTCTAGGCGTATAAACTCATAATCTTAAACCATGACCATCTCCTTGACCCAAGTTGCCTCTACAACAGTTTCAGGCTTCAGGATTCCCAGCTATAGCTTCTTTGGCAGCCTAAGTAGTCCCTACTCATCCGTTGGATTTCTGTCCACTGTTGCCTTCTTTGCCATTTTCTTTGTTGCTGTGGATTTACATTTTTTATTATCTCTTTATTATCATTTGAAAAACTTTCATGAACCAGAGAGGGGATTATTCTGTTTGGTAGAGTCAGAAGCCCCTAATATATTTTAAGGTGTAATATATATTAGAGATGTGATAAAGGATCTGTAACTCAAGACTATGTGAGAGCTTATAATATCTCTCCGGTTTTTTTTTTAGGGTAAGATAAATCATTTTTCATATAGATAGTCTTTAAGCATCTTCTGTGTGATAAGTGAATGAAAGGTAAGTCATGATCCTTGTTCTCAAAAGTTCAGTGTCAAGAGAAGAAGGAAGTTACGTTCATTCAGGTAAAAGAGGGAAAAGTTTATCGGTTTATCTTTAAATATGGATAAGTTATCAGTGATAGAAATAGGAGAGAAGGGCATTCTGAGCTGAAGCATATCATCAACAGCAAAAGGAAAGTCTTCCCCAAGCAGCCTGTTGCCATATACAAAGAGACATAGTTATCTCTTTATCTATCATCTATCTATTATTGTTTTCTTTCTTTAAGTAGCAGTGATGGATTTGTATCAAGCAATATGGTATATATTTGAAATATTATACTAGCAATCACAATCTATATGGCTTCAAGTGCTTATAGTTAGAAGTATATGCACATTCCAAGGTCCACCACATAGTCTACTGGGTTAGATGTGGTCAATACTTAGCACCATGCCAGTGACTTGGGTCTCATTAACACCATCAAGGCACCAAATAAACCAGCCACAATAAAAAGGTCCATTACCTACAAAATTGTTAAAGTGAACATATTTTGTAATTGCTCTTTGTTATTTATTATATACATGAAAGAAATTAAAAAACAACATCTGCTACTTAAAAACAAACACCTTTGACTATATCAAAATAATTTTCTCTGGGGTATTGTTTGAAAAAAGAGAACTGAATAACATGATCCCCTATAGACTCAATCCCAGTGTTGCAAGAAAGATATGTTTAAACTACCATTTCTGCCCACCTGTGAATTTCCTGATCAGTTATTTCATTTCTCTAATATAATTGCATGACAGAACAAACACAAATTAATGCTACTGCTCCCCCAGTGGAATTCATTTTGAAGTGTTTATAAGCACTACTGAACTAAAAAAAAAAAAAAGTAGCAGATGCCTCTATCAAAGTAGTAGTGATGTATTGTTCTATTTCTGTGAGCACACACACAGTGAAAGTGCTTGTCAGTCATGAAAAGGCTTGGACTTCAATGAGATGCATATAAGCCATGTCTGAAACTACAGATCCAAATAGTACAGCTGGAGAACAAGTGTTTGACGCTTAAAAATATTGTGCCTCTAGGACTAATTACGCTTTTGCAAACTTAGTAAAACATTGCTGTTTATTTAAACTTCGGCTGTACAAGATCTCCCTCAAATGAATGGTAGCTATTCTGAAGCCTGCACATAAACATCTATTTTGTGGAGAAACTGGCAATTAAGGATTTGTAATGAATTCTAGTCTTTTTCAATCTCTTTAAAAGAACACTATCGAATCAAAGAAAACAGGATATGAAGGATTCTTTAAAATTCTGCCTTGTCTTTTTCTGATAACTTAAGATACCAAGAGCATAACTTGTTTTTCTATGTGTTGTACATCTATATATTCATTTCTTGTTACAAATAAAAAATAAGTTATAATTCATGATTTTCCAAAAAACTCCACATACAATTAAAAAAAAATTTAAATCTTGCGAGGACTATTCTGGGTAAGTGCAACTATAGATATTTGTTTTGACACCCCAGTGACATGATAAAAATTTGTTTTGTAAGTTCATTGGTTTTAAGATTAATTTAAACTCTTTAAAATATTCAGGGAATAATATAAGAGCATATGAAGATATTCCATAAACAGTGGCTTTGTATTTTATATAGAAATACATATTCATGAGTGTAAAGTCCTATATATCTAGGGCTTTTAAGAGCACAGCAGATGATAAAGCTTTGTTGAAATTATGGGTATACCAGTCTTTTGTGATAAACTGGACCAACGTCAAAGAACACAATTATTTGGATTTTAAGGCTCGTATCTTATATAATAACAAATGTTAGCCAAATACAAAGTAATAACAAATATTTTAGATAGATGGATTACTGATAATTACATCAAAGGTTTTACCTTGAGAGGGCCAGATATTTCAAGATGAGGAGTTTTGTGTTAATACTGAAACTACTCCTATGAAATCCTTCCTTCCTACACAGAGTGAAAGTGCTGGGAAAGGTCAGGCTGCTCCCTCGGTCTCCAATGGTGTTCTCCCCGTGGATTGCACATGGTGGAAGATCTTTTATTTACTGCAACTGTTGGTGCATTTTTGATATCCTGAGTCATAAAGAATTCATAGAGCAAAGAAAAGCAAACAATTACACAACTAGAAAGGGCTAAAGCCCAAGTGTTGCCTCACACTAGATCCTCCTGCTCTGAATTTCATGAGCATTTAAAGTTAAATTGGAATGCTATGCAAGTTTCAAAGCAATTACTTGGACTCACCTGCATCAACCCATGCCCACAGTGCTTCTATTTCTATAAAAACAAAACAAACAAATGAACAACAACAACAAAAAAAATAGAAGTAAAACATTTATAATCACTTTTAGAAAGCAATACTAACAACACTACCACCAACAAGCACAAACTATCCGTAAGAAGCAACAATGGAATCATTCCCTGAGGACAGTCTTATTAGTGAATATTATGACTTTCTTTATCTGGCCAAGACAGTAATGCATTAGTGATATTATATTCTGTCCTTTTTTAACTAAATAGGGCACCAATATTTGTGGTTGTGTGGTTGTGGTTGTGTGTGTGTGTGCGTGTGTGTGTGTGTGTGTGTTTTCCCTAGTTGTCATGGTCAAGCTTTTAGGAGCTAAAGGATTAACTTATAAGATAATTTTGTTCTTTCACCTACAAAAAAGGTGTAGGTGGTTGTAGGAGGTTTAAATGTCATTTTGAAAATAGCTGTCCTAATACCTATCATATAGTAACTGTTCCATACATGTTTGCTAAATCTGAAATGTGATTCCCCTTCAGCATATTTCAATCCAGATAAGGTATCTTATCCTATTTCTTCTTGTAGCACTCAGAAGTAATACCACTGACACATTAATGAGAGAAATATAATGACTAAAGTATCACTTTTAAAAAAATGGAGGTGCCTGGTTGATCTCAAGACTGTGAGTTCAAGCCCTGCATTGAGCTCTATGCTGGGTGTGGAGCCTACTTAAAGAAAAAGGGGGGGGGGGGGGGGTTGGTAGAAGCAAGGTTCTGTTGTCTTTTAGTGGATGCTAAGACTGTTCATAAGTAAAATCAGATTTGGTGGGGCCATATGCTATGAGATTTGAGGAAGGATCAGAACAAACCAAATTTAATCCTCCTTTTAGAACAATTTCCTCTACCACAGCATTTACACTACTGCAATTACATCCCGTCTTTATATTTCCAAAAAGATTCCTCAGGTAAAGAAGCACTCTCTAGTTATGTTTATCCTTAGCACATATTTTAGTGTCAAGCACATGAAAGTGATGGCATAAACTTCATGTGAGAGGGATTATTATTGATTATAATGCAGGGGTAAGCATTATTCTGTGGAGGGCAAATAAATAATCAATCAATACTAATTGATATGGTAGACAGAGGAGAAGTTTTCATGGAATGTGTTTATGTAAGCTGAGGACCTGGTCACAGGGAAGGGTAGTTCACGCTGAGGACATTAAATGAGAAGGGAGAGCCAGCTCAACTGGGAATATACAGAAGAGAGTCATGAAAAGGGAATAAAGAAATGTCAAAAATAGTTTACTTCTTATGTACTATGCCAGGAGAGAGCCCTGACTGGGGAAGCTTTTCCTCAATGGGCTGCCAGCCTATCGGTTTGAGGAGTTCCATGTTCTAACTTCCTTTTGCCAGTGATCTTTCAAAGGACACCCATTCTCTGCTATGGCATCTGCGAAATGCTGGCAATGGAGGTAAGGAACTGTGGTTAAAACAGCACAGACAAAGCCAGGGAGCACGTCAAACTGAGAAGAGGTCTAGTCCACAGGGAGATGGTTGACAGGGTCACAGCTGAAGGAGCAAACTTTCAGGCCACTGTGGGAATGGGTCATAGATAATGAATTGAAATCAAACTCATTAAAGATATATTTATGTCAATAAAGAAATGAGTGCTGGGTTCTGAGCAGTAAATTACCAGGGAAATAAAAAGCAAAGAGAAATATGCCAAAGATGTCTGAGTTAAACTTGAGAGGGCAGGGCTTTTTTCTTTTTTCTTTCTTTTTTTTTTTTTTTAAGTATGAAACTTTTTTAATTTTAAATTCAATTAGCCAAGATATAGTACATCATTAGTTTTTGATATAATGTTCAATAATTCATTAGTTGAATATAACACTCAATGCTCATCATATCATGCACCCTCTTTAATTCTCATCACCCAGTTACCCCACCCCCCACCCACTGCCCTTTCCACAGCCCTTGGTATGTTTCCCCGGAGTCAAGAGTCTTATCTGGTTGGTCTTGAGAACACAGTGCCTTCTAACAGGAATTCTTTCTTTGAACTTTTGAGGCAGCCCTGTACCCATATTTCTTTGAATCTCTTCCTTAAAAAATGCTATTGCATCTAATTAGTACAGTCCTTAGTAGCAGTCTGACCTTGACCATGTAACTAACCTAGGGATAAACTGAAGACTAGTTGTAGTAGATTGCAAGAGCTCAGTGTTTAATTTTCAGAAATTTTACAAGTCAATTAAACACAACCATTATTAAAAATTAAATGACATGAACGTAAATATATTATAGTAAAATAAAAGTATTATTTCTTGAATTATGTGCTCACATACTTTAATTTAGTAATATTTGTAATGAAATTATGTGTGTGTGTGTGTGTGTGTATAGTGTGAGTATGTTTGTGTGTGTATTCTTTTTTTTTCCCCCAGAGAGCTGGACTTTGATTGTGAAATGTTTACCACCATGCTACTGAACTAGCCCCTGTGAGCTTTAGTCTGTCATCTGATAAACTTAGATAGTATTGTATCATACCTCTTAGGTAATTGAAAAAACAAAACAATGGAATAATACAATACTTAGTAAATGGTAGATTTTATCATAATCAATTATTATTTTGTGAAACAGTATCTTAGTTTTTCCATAAATTTATATAACTAACTCTTGAATGTGCGGTAAAACATTTTAAATATTTAAGCTACATGGTTAGCTTTCTAATCAGAAATAATGTTTTTACATATTTATTAGGAAGAGTTATTGGTTCTATGAGGAAGCCTGTCAGAAGACTCTCTCCAGAAAAGATAGGTTTTGAGAGTTGCAACCTATTAAATAGTTGCTAAGGCAACCATTGCTTGCTAATAATGTAGTGATAGAAAAGAAAAGGTAATTTGAGGAACAATGCTTCTGAAAATTCAGAGGAGAAATATAGGTGAACAAACCCTCAGTTAGAAATGAAATGACTAGCCATGGGCAGTTTCTTTCTTGAATTAGATAGCAGAGGGAGAGATTAGATGGTATTTAGCAAGGTGGAGAGACAAATAGCATGTTTTGACCCTCTTTTCAATGTTATTGCATTATTTCTCATTGCTGGTTTTTCATGATTTTAAAAGTGATGGAATTAGAGACCCATCATACTAATCTTAAAGCTAGATTCTAGCATTTTGGTAAACGATATTAAAGTAGCCATTGTCATATGTTTGCAGTGGTAAGTATATTTTAAGTCAAAATGTATCTTAGGGATTCGATTTGAAAATCTAAATTGGTACCCTGTCAATAGCAAATGTCACATGTTCACAAGATATGGTACCCTCAAAGGGTTTATTCAGTTAACTGCTTTTTCCATTTTATCAGTATAACAAGATGATTAATTATTTTGGATGCTCAAGGAAGCCTTTAGTGTGAGAAAAGTATTAAATACACTAACCCTTACTTTTCACATATAATTACTTTGCTCCTTTATTAATATGGCAAGTTAGGTAATATTCCCATCTTTCTAATGATATGACCAAGGAGTCTAAAGATTAAATCCTACTTATTGGTAAATGCTAAAACTTAGATTTTTATTCTAAGCCAATTATAATCTTAAACTCGGATTTTTTTTTCATTGTCAACAATACTAATTGTTATTCATAGACTTATATTTAGAAGAATTTGGTTTTACCCTTTTTGGACCAGTTTTATGTTATTTTGCTATGCTAGATTCTTCAGTTTAGTAGATCTCGCTTTCAAATAGAGAGATTGCTATTTATAGTGTTTTCCTGATAGAAAAAAAAATCTCATTATCTGAGTTGGATCTAATTAAAAGAGCTCCTGTTTTTCCTAAAACACCATTATTTTAATTTTGGCTCTTGACCTGTTACAAATCACCTTGCAAACAACTAAGAAACACAAAATCAGGCAGATACTAAGATTTAGATCAAACAGATACGATCCATGTGAATCCTTAATTGGCAGTTTTGCATCTGGATATCCTGGACAAAGAAATGAGCAAGTGAAAAGGCTTCTATTTATGAATTTGACAGTATCACATTATGATTGGACATGAATACAGATTGAGGTTGCAAACAGCATTGAAGCAACAGTTGCAAACAATGCTTAAAACACCTTTAATACTAATCAAGAAAATAATCCCAGGGAGAGAAAGAAAAAAAAAAACAACTTTAAATATTTAAGTAACAGATTGTCAGTTTAAGACTTCACTTTATCTAGCCCCTTTGTTTTCTATCTTGTTGGCTGTTTATTCTACACTGAATCCTCTCAGAGTCATAATCTTCACATATTTTATTTGCAAGTTTACAATTGCCAAGCTATGCATCTTTTTGCAAAAATAAATATGCTTAAAAATCTACACACACATAAGAGGTCAATGTGAAGAATTCATGCTTCATTGCCATTTCATCAAAAACAAATACAATTGATGGTTACAATGATATCGGTGTTCGTTGAGACTGTTTAAATTAGAAAGATGCTTAAAGGGCAAAGGAAAAAAATGAAAAAAATCCTAACTCCCTGAATAATGAGGTCTAACTAGGCATGGAAATTTGCTCATATATTATGCAGCTAATTTAGGAGAGAATGAAGAATGGACTGTTGTAAAAGCTACACATTATTTCCTCTGGAAAAGCTTTAAACAGTTTGCAAAGTCAAATTTTAAATGTTTTTAATTGCAGTCCTTTATTGTTGCCATGTAAGAATGTGGTTGAAGTCTGTTGAGCAGATTGGATCTTAGAGGAGATGAATGCCAGTTAATATAAAAAAGGATCTTTGAACTTACATTTTTAATGCATACATTTCCTCAGTAAATTCTTTGTCTATGGTTGTAAAGCAACCTCTTGTAAATGAGTTTGTACTCTGTTCCTATCTTATTACATATCAAATAGACATAGACAAATCATCCTGATGAGAAGTCACCCTCAGAGCATTTCTACCTATTATTTAAATTTCTGAATATTTATTACTATCTCAAAATTACCATCCTGGGTACCCATGTAAAACATTAATAGTCACATTTTCACTTTATGTTTTACATAATAATTAAATTTCATGTTCTTTCAGGAGACATGCTTTTCAACATTTTTACTAAGTCAGCATTTTATTTGTATTCAATTTATTCGAAAAAAGGAAGAAGGATGGATCTGTTATTTAACCAGCCTCTTCCGTTTACATAGTGCAATTTAAAAGCTCTGAACTCTTTCATTTGTAGTGTTCAGGGCCGTCCATCTATGTCACATCTCTGCAAACTGTCTCTACATTTCTTAGGAATAATTTCCTTTTGAGAAGTAAAACATACAAACCTAATCCATATCACTCAAAAATACCTGTACACCACACCATAAGTGAGAATGTTGCATTATGTCACCTACATTTGCTAAATTTGAGGGCTGCAATTTAAAAGTATTTTGGGATTTTATTAGTTTCTTCAGTGTACATCTGGAAATTTTAACAATTTTGGCAAAGTCATGACATCAAACTTGACACAATTTGTTTTCCCTGCCCATAGAAATTTGCCAAAGCATTACTTTATATATTTGTTTCTTTATGTAATCATATGACTTATTTTACCAAAATGTGACACAGACACAGTTGTGTATATTCCCTCGGAAAACTTGCTTGCATTGGCTTTTATTATCAAAAAGTTTAGCATTTTTCTTTTGTAGTCCTCCCGACCCTCGTTATAGTTTGTTGATGACAGTCTAGATTCAAATCCAGACCTTTTACTTCAGGTCTTGTTTTCTGTCTATCACATGAGTTTTAATTTTTTGGGAACCAGAATGAAGATCTTTGATCCAAGGTACATCCAGGTGGGGAAATAGGCATTTGCTTACTCATACATCCCTAGGACTTTAAAAATCTCTTCTTTCTGGAGCTCCTACCTATTTTCTGAGCTCCAGTTGCCCCAACTCCTTCATTGTCTAATGGACATATTTATCAGAGTATGCCAGAGGAACTTCCAACTCACTAAATGCATCTCAAACAGTACTTAATGCCTTCACTCCTAAGCAGTCTTTTCTCTCAAACTCCCTACTTAGTTAAATGCTTTCACCATTTAGACAGTCATATAATACATCTTTACTAATCCTTGGGATTAGTAAATCCATGGGAGTACCCCATGTCCCTGAGTTCACACATCTAATGACTTTAAAAGTCTGTAGATATTAAACAAAGGGGATGCCACCAATATCCATCCATCCCAACTCTTTAGCATAGAATTCATTAAATTGTATTAGGTATTGTTGGTCCTTTGCCATATCCATCACACCTTAACTCTTTCAAGGTACTCTGCCTGCTAATACTGGCTTCTGTGTGTGTGAGAATTTCTTACCCTAATATAACAAAAGGCAACTTTGCTGGTGCAGCAGCAGGTTAATACAGGTAGAGAATTAACTCTCTCTGGGAACAGTACTCAGATAATGCCACTTGGGAGCTGGTGAATGAACACAGTCCTAAAAATCTTACCCACATTTTGGTTGGGGTAATTCTGAGCTGTTTTATGACATTTTCCACAGTATCCTGTGAGATTAAGCTCAGTACCCAGTTACTCTGTGTGGTAGCTAATTTTATAATGCAAATACATTGACTGTATTCCCTTCTCTGAATCACTTCCCCACTCCATCCCCATAGATGCCCCTTCCAAGTAAACTACTTGCATTAAAATCCTTGTCCCTGGATCTGCTTCTGGAGAACACACACTAAGAAAAAGGCCCTTCACAGTGAGTATTACAACTTCATTCTTGGCCACTTTCATCTATATACCCATACACTAGTTCAATTTACTATACATCTTTTCCCAAAGTGAGTCTTATTCTGTCAATATATACACATTTATTTATATATTCCCTCCTTTCTCCAAAGTCTTATTTCTCACCTTTTTAAAAATACATTAATCTTTTCAATCCTATTCATAATGTATACATTCTTTGAAGTATTTTTTAAATCCTCATTCAAAATCGTATTTCTTTTCTGCTTCTGTAGTAGATTATTAGAAGTTCATTATTCATTACCTTATATGACAGTTAATTTTTGTCTTCGTGTTGCTCCTCCCGGACTCTTTATGAGCTCTTTGATGGAAGTGTTAAAATTCTGAAGTATTTTTCCACAATGCATTATGACTAATGTTAAGTATATCTTAAAGCAGGAATTGGAAAGAAAATGTGGTGTGTTCATTTCCACCTTCAACCTTCTCTAGTCTATGTGCATCAGTGTTCTTCAGCTACCATAACAAAAATACCATAGACTGGGTGGATTGAACAATAGAATTATTTTTTTTCTCACAGTTTCAAAGGTTGGAAATCTGGGATCAGGATATCAGCTTGGTTGGGTTTTGTTGAGAGCTCTCTTCCTGGCTTGCAGATGGTCTGCTCTGCTATGTCCTCTCGTGGTGAAGAGAGAATGATCAAGTTCTTTGATGTCTCTCCTTATAAGGGCACTAATCCCGTCCGGAGAACCTCACCATTATTACCTCATTTAATCATAATTACCTTCAAAAGTCCCCATCTCCAAATACTATTGTAGGTAATGGTTTCACCATATGAATTTGGGAGTTAGGGGGAACACAAACATGTAGTCCATACACTAGGGCAGGCTGTTGGAAAACTTAGGTAACTTTGCTTATCAAATGCATGTATATACAAGGTTCATTAATTTTTCTCTACACAGAACTTCTGTCAGTGGATATCAGAGCTTTCATATACAACTGTATAACTGCCACATACAATTCCAGGAGTGCTATTTACATTAACTTGGGATAGGCATGAAGGGTTCTGGAGTTGAATGGATGCTGGGCTTTTCCTCATCCCTTCTCCTACCCTTTTGTCTTTTTCATACATTCCTTAATGCAAACTGTTCAGAATTGTATAATGGTATACAAGCCTATATGTTCAAATAGATAAATATGGGTTTTGAAATTAGGTTTTACTTACCCGTTATAATCATATTATTTACTCCTTCCAAAATTTGTTCTTTTTCTCTTCCAAACTTCCTAACAGAAATATGTCTTAATTGTCTTGTATAGCTCTAACCCATTCTTTTTAAATGGCTCTGTAATAGTTCATGATGTGCCATATTTTATTCAGCAATTGATGAATATCTATTTGGTTTCTAGTTTTTGCCCTCACATTCAAAGTCTCAATAAACATATTTCTATCCATACCCTTACATGGTTTTTATTCCTTTAGGATATACTGCTAGAAGTAAAATTGCTAGAGTGAATGGTATATCTAGTTTTAACTTTATGGAAGTTGAAATACTGATTCCTCAAAAGGCTAAACAATTTATTTTTCTACCCTCAATATAAAAGACAATCCCTTTCCCTATATTCCTACCAGCAATAAATTTTAAAGCTCTTTTCAAATTCTATGCCAGCCTAATGAGAGTAAAATCATTTCTCATTGTTAATTTAATTTTCATTTCCATGACTACTAGTGAATTTGAACATCTTGTCTTATTTCTGTTAACCATTTGGACTTAGATATGAAATATCTATTTGCAGTTTTGCCCATTTTTTTTCTTTTGGACTATTTTTCTTTATTTCTGATCATTTAGTGTCATAAAGATATTAACTCCTTTATTTATGATCTGAATTAAATATTCTTCTAGACCCATTTTATTTCTATTAAAGTTTTTATATATTTCATTATATAAAGTTTTAAAATCTTTGTATCATCCTATTTCCACGTTTTACAAATTTTATATATTCAGTCTTAACTAAGCAGCATACCATACGTTTGTATATATAGCTTTCTAAGATTTTTTTTTGTCTTTAATTCCAGTGGAATTGTTTCTATATTGGATAAGAGAATGATCTATATATTTTTTTCTTCCAGATGGAAAGTCTGTGTGACAACAGCATTTACTAATGGTGTCATTCTTTCTGTAGTGTATTGAATTAGTTTGTCAATATTAAATTCTCATATGCAGATATTTTAATTTGTTTTTTATTCATTAATTTGAACATTTATTAATTCATTCTTTCTGATTTCCTTTGATTTATTTAGTTTTTTCCCCTAATCCTTAACAAGAAGGATACTGATTTCATGAACTTTTGTTCTTCTTTAATAATTGTGGCAATTAAGACTATCTTTCTTATCCTTTTATCTTCTAAATACTGCTTTTGCTTAGGGCTTAGATTTGTTGCAAAGTATTATCCTTTTTTCTTTCTTTTTTTTTTTTTTTTAAGATTTTTATTTATTTATTTATTGGACAGAGAGAGATCACAAGGAGGCAGAGAGGCAGGCAGAGAGGAGGAAGCAGGCTCCCCGCTGAGCAGAGAGCCAGATGCAGGACTCCATCCCAGCACCCTGGGTTCATGACCTGAGCTGAAGGCAGAGGCTTAACCCACTGAACCACCCAGGTGCCCCCCTTTTTTATTTCTTAATAGATGGTTTAGGATTTTTATTTTTATTTGCTCTGTGACCTAAACATTACTCAGGAGTTGTTTATTAATTTTTATCAAGTTGGTAAGTTTTTTGGCAATTAAAACATACTTCTAGTTTTATTGGCTTAATATTAGAGAAAGTGGTCTTTGAAATTTCTGCATTTTTACTTACAATATCTTCTTAATTATGCCTTTGATCATCAAATTACTCTTTATCCTATTTACTATTTTCAAATTTAATTTTCATCTGTTCAGTATTAATATTACCAATCCTGTTTCTTTTATATAATATTTGTGCATTATCTCCTTTATTTATCAGTATGTAATGATTAGCTATTGATACAAACCACCCAGAAACAGTGGCAAAACACTCCAAAATTTATTAGCTTAAGATCATAATCTACATATTCTTTTTAATGAGACAACTGGGTAGTTCCTCCGTATTGACTGAGTTGCTGTTAGCTGAGGCAGAATAGATGGTTCATATCTTTTGCACACTGTTTTCTCTACTCAAAACTGTTCATCTATTATGGGTTTTGTCAAATGTTTGGGAGTTAGCTGGCTATAGTTTCATCTAGAATGGCCTCAGATGGGACAACTGGGCTTCCTTCCTTGTGGTCTATCACCCTCCAGCACATTAGTCTGAAATTTTTCAGGATGGTGGCAGGCTTCCAAGAGATATTCAGAAATATGCAAGATTGGCACACTGTCACTTCTTTCCATTTCAATCAACCAAAGCAAGTCCCAAGAATAGTTCAGATTCAAGGACTGAGATAAGAGACTCTACTTCTTGGTGGGAGGAGATGCAAAGTTATACAACAAAAAGTACAGAGATAGCATGCTTAGACAAGTGGGACTATTTTTATAGTAATCTGTCATTAAATCTTGATTTATCACTTTGTTTTTTAAGTGTCTACTATAAAACCATATTTATCTTAGTTTTTAATCCAACTTGATAACCTCTGTATTTTGAAACTAATTTTACATTGTTGATTCCTGCTTTTGCAATTCCCCATTTTTTGTGGTTTAGTCAAATTGCCATTAGTTTCATTTCTTCCCTTGTTTATTTGAGAAGTGTTCATACAATTGTTCCTTTTATTAGTAATTGCTTTTGCTTTCCTTACTGTTTTAATTGCAAACATAATATTCTACTATAATTTGTAAATGTGCTGTCAATTATAATTGCATAGTTTTCCCACCAACTCATATAATTCTTCACTCTGCCCTTAATCAAGAGAAAATCTTTAGAATAATCTTACTTCTTCCTTTCTTCCCTTTCTTTCCTCCCCTGTCCAATGAGACAAATATTTGAATTGTTTTTCTCCTTCAATGGTTTAGAATTTATAAATTTTTTTTCTTACAGCTATACTTCTATTTTATTTTATATCTTGACTTACATTAAAAAAAGATCATATCCTATTAATGTAGCTTAAGCTGTTACTGTAGTTATGAAAACTATGCATTACACAACTCTGAAAAGTACATTAAGCTCACATTCATCCTAGATATGCATAGCTAGTTCAACAATATTCCGACATATGCTAGTAAAATGTCTTGAAAAAGGAGCGTCAGTTTTCCATATGGATTTGGGTCAGTGTTGGGCACAATGGGGGTCAAGTATTAAATCAACCAGCCCTAGGTAGGATGTTTACCTTATGACTCTTGGCCACTGTTTTAATTGCAAACATTAATACTGAGATATACTGGAGGTCTGCGGCAAAGGATGTGAAATTATTCTCTAGGATAATGGAAGAATGACTGGAGGCTTGCAGGAGTAGTCCAATTGAGATTAGGAATTACAAATTTAAAATGAGATCAGTCAGCATGGTCATGAGTTTGTCTTCCTTCCTCCTTTCCTCCCTCCCTTTCTTCCTTTTCTTTCCTTGCCTGTCCGTCCTTCCTTCCTTCCTTTCTTCCTTCCTTCCTTCCTTCCTTCTCCAGCCTTTTTCAGATGCAGGCCAGGAGTAAAACAAAAGTTAGATTTAATGAACTGGGATTCCACAGCATAGAACAAAGAATAAAAGAGAGGCAAGGGACTTGAAGTTATATATAAGCAAGTGGTTATAGTGAAGGGGTAACACAAAATTCATATTAAAATAGACAAGCACATGATTGATAGTAAAATGCAAATGTTGTATAAATGTTTAAATAAAATACAAAGTTTGGTGAGACACTTGTTAGAGTTGGTTAGCTTATGTTGTCAAACCAATAAAAATATATTTACTTTAATTGGATGAAAGGTACTTATGGAAAAGTTTGAGAAATTTTGCGAAAGGAAGCATTTTTCAAGCTATAGCTATAGATGGAAATTTAAAATATTCTTTATCACTATATGTGACCTTAATAATAATTCAGATAATATGATTTCGTTTCTGATCAATTTCAGTGGATATGTCTGAATATATTTTGAACTAATAAAATTTGTGGAATATTTTTATAACTATGAACTTTTATTGAGGAACATATATTAGTCAGGGTTTAGTTGTTACTAATAAAAAATATATGCTAATAAAAATGACAACTGAGATAGGTCTACATTTTAAAATACTGATTATACATACAAGAAAAAAGTAAATGTAGCTATCACCTTTTTTAACCCATATATTGAAAACATATTACATTTTTCTCTTTGAAAATTCTATAGATTTTACATAGATTTATTGCTAAATTTGGAAATGGCTGTATAAAACAAAATTTAAAATATGACATGCATAATTATATAGTAAATAGATATAGTTTTAACATATTCTGAATTTGTTTTTATTAAATGGAGTTTTATAGTACAGACCTGCTCTATGATTATCTGTCTTGGGGTAATGTTCTTTCTTATCATCTGACAGAAGGAAAGATGTTGCCTAAAAAATAATCTGGTCTTCATGCACTAAGAAGGTAATTTTTTTAGTTTTCTCAAACACAGTGTGTTTACCAGAGCTGATTACTACAAATGATTTATCAACTTAAAATCTGACAAATTTAGAAAAATAATTATGATACTTAGAGAAATGTTTAGGAAACACTATCATTTTAGGGTCATCAATCAATTTTTTATAATTAATCCATCACTAATATTTAAATAGGGCCATGTAAATAATTTGATCCTGGATCACACTACTGACTTAATAAATTACACATTGATACTTGATATGGGACCATAATTTATTCCTATAAAAAGTATTGAAAATGAGATTAGTAGATATGATGTAATAGATCTTTCTTTATGTTGAAAAGTTGTCATTTTGTCATTTAGGGACTTCATACAATAGCCAGATTTTTTTTCTTTTTTCTATACAATTGTTTATATTTTTAAATTTTAAAGAAGATAATAGTAATTAAGTAGTGTTTCAGTATTTAATAAATGTTCTATGAAACATATCCACAAAACAGATGTACTCACTATATTCTATAAAAATATCATATTCTTAAGATAAGATTCTTCCCACATGCTAAAGTTCCAAGTTATCTTTCTTAATAACTTCGGAAAAGAAAAATAGCTTATATATAATTTTGGCAAACTTTAATTTTTAAGCTATATGTTATTGTGCCATTTAACCAGAAAAAAAAAAAAGTTAAAATGGGTAAGAAGCACAGTTGAAGCTTAACATACATACATACACACATACATATATGTATACCTTTTGTAGTGGTACAATTGTCAACATAGCTAGAACGATTAATTAGTAAGATGTTTGCAGAAGATAATAAAACAGATTTTCTCACTATGCTGTTTATTATAAACTCTATAAGCTTACTAAATATAGAGCCAGAGAAGACCATAGCCTCATTTGATAGTCATTGCTCATTCCACATGCCAACTCTTAGACAACCCCAGGAGGTCACGACTCTCAGCCTAACTCTGGACACTCTTACTATATTTGGGTTGTGCACCTGCCTCAACTTAGCTATTCTATTATAACAACAACAATAGCAACAGCAGTAACAACAACAATAACTATAGTCAAAAAACATGATGTATGTCTAGAATCACATCTGATCCTTACAACATTCTTAGGACAAAATGCCCAATGTTACACCCATTTTACAGATAAAGAAATTTGGATTAGATAGTTCCAATAATCTATCCAAGGTGCTCAGTAATTAACAGAGTAGAGTGAAGTTTGTACTTCAATCCGTTTAATCAGAGCAGATATTCACGTTTTGACAAATACAGTTCTTCTCCCCAGGTTAGCCAGTGGCATATAGGATGAACTGTTACAATCAGAGAGGGCTAGAGAACATACTAAAGAATTTTATTTCAAAGCAAACAAAAAGTTTGCTGGTGTTTCCGATGAACCTGCAGGATGATACTTTTGAAAAATGCAAACCTCTGGCAAGTATTGACAATTCCCCTCTGTAAACAGATGGGTGAGGCCATACCTAATGCAATGTCAAAAAGGATTTCTTGGGGAAGTAAATTGAGCCAGTTCTGGCATCTTTCAAACTTCCGTGACTAGAACTGTGCTCCTACTGAAAAGGGAGATGAGTTTCTGGTCAGGAATAAACAGTAGATGTGTACTCTGATGAGTTACTAGTAACTAAAATACTTTAGGAATATATGCTATTGTATTGAATTAAGCTGGCATGAAAGAATATATGCTAGATTATATATTGTAATAGCTTGAAATAATCCAAAGGATTGAGTTCTCAAATCTGATTCACAAAACTCAGAGATTTTGCTGAGCATCAAACTCTAATAATAATTTCAGGGATATGGGCAAGTAAGAAGTTAGGATAACATAGAGTTATCCTAGAAATTGAGGGCTTTTCCTTCCTACATCAGTGCATGCTCTATGGTTTAGAATTTGTAAGTTCTCCAGGGGAGGTACTCCTATTATTACCTCATGCAGCAGAAGGTGTTTTGTCTTTTAATAACACAAACTAGATGACATTTTCCAGGGTGCTACACCTTATGAATACTTAAATTCTAGGTTTATTTACTATAAGCAGTGGACAGCCATACATTTTTTGATTAAGAACATGACTTAATAAGTACTCTCCTTTTAGTAAATGTAATTTAGTCTATTTACCCAGAGGTTCAGTTATCATTTTAAAAAGAAGATAAATCAGATCACCTGCTATTATGGACAGAATGGTTGTGACCCCCCCCCCCCCACACACACACCCATTTTACATATTGAAGCTCTAATCCTCAATGTGGTCACATTTAAAGATGATAACTTTCAGAGTTGAATAGGCTTAGATGAAGTCATGAGGTTGGGGCTCCTATCATGGGATTGGTGTCATTCCAAGGAAAGGAAGGGGATTCAGAGGGTTTTTTATTTGTTTGTTTTGTTTTTTCCTTCCCTCAGTTTTTCAAACAGTTTATTAGACTGAACACTTAATTACCGGGATGGAAGGAAATCTCTATAAAAACATGGTTTATGGTGGGCGCCTGGGTGACTCAGTGGGTTAAGCCACTGCCTTCAGCTCAGGTCATGATCTGAGGGTCCTGGGATCGAGTCCCGAGTTGGGCTTTCTGCTCAGCAGGGAGCCTGCTTCCCTCTCTCTCTCTCTGCTTGCCTCTCTGCCTCCTTGTGATCTCTCTCTGTCAAAAATAAATAAAATCTTAAAAAAAAAAAAAACCATTGTATATGGTAAAATAGAATAGGACAGAATAGTAAATACTGTACATTTTAAGAATGACCAAAGTTTAAAAAAAAAAATGGAATGACCAAAGTTTTGTGAAATGTTTGCTTCAGATGTATGTGTATGTATATGCATATGTACATATATGGTGTATACACAAGGTTGCCATATAAAATGCATTCAGTTCTATGGGTTGCAATTTTAAAAATTTAAAGAACACTAGTTTTCTATTGCTTAATCAACACATAAACTACATTTAAATCTTTCGACTCTGCATGTGTTTACCATTATTGGACACTACCCCTTGGAATTTTTACTGATCAGCCCCCAGGTGTATTCGAGGCCCAAATAAGATTCCAAACAGCCTTTTCTCGGTTGGTGCAGACCACAGCAACACAGCTTGCAATCTTTGCCATTATATACTTTCCATGACTTAGGTCCTACGTTGTTCTTGATACATGAAATCACAAAACTGCCCTTTCCTTCTTTCCTTTAAACCAATCATAAGTTCCAGTAGTGCTAATTATGAATAATTTAAATTATCAAACTAATTCAAGGTAAAATATGTATAATACTTTCAACACCACAATCCCTGTGTTCAGCTTCCTTTGTAACAGTAGAGCAGCAATTTGGAATCTGCCTTGAGACTCAATATTACCTATCCTTCCCAACAACTGAAGATTTAGTGATGGGAACAAAATAGAACACATAGACATGATTCTGTCTCAAGAAGACAGTTAGGGTTTCCAAGAATACTCAGTATAAATGATAATGAATTTTGTGAATTTTCAGCTACCATTGGGCATTTCCTCATATTGAGGTTTATACCTGACACAAACTAGGCCCTTGATGTTACACTCTTAGTAGTTTATTATAAAATAAATACACTTGCACAAGAATAAAAAAAAAAAACTCTTCTAATTTTGTAAGGTCAGATATGGGAAAAATATGGTGTACATGTTCTCTTGGAAGACCAAGAGACTGCAGTGAAAAATCTAAGTAAATATTTGATTTTGATCTCAACCTCATCCTTTGTAAATCAATCTGATACCTGTGGTTTAGATTTGATAGTTTAGAAACTACCTGGGGAACAGACTTATTGATATATTTAGGTAAGTGGAAAAACATGATTATTCTCATGTTCTGAATGTTCTGTGACTGAGATTAATGTTGGAAACTAAGTCTTTGACTTTTATTTTTAATCAATTTTGTAAAAGTTTATTTTACTTGTAATGAAATGTTTTAAGAGTACTCTTGATGAATGTAATCAAGTGCACACACCCTTAAAAGCCCTACCACAATCAAGATATATTTTCATCACCCTTAAAGTTCTCTCATGTCTTTTATAATTAATTGCCCTCACCTCTGGCTCAAGGTCAACACTGATCTGCTTTCTAAGAGTATAGATTAGTATAGCTGTTCTATATTTTCCAACCATTGGAATCATACAGTAGGACTCTTTTGTGTTGATTTATTTCATTCAGTATGTTTTTGAGATTCATCTTCTATTGTTGAAGGTAGTCAGCAGCTTCTTGCTCCTTTTGACTGCTGTCTGCATTCAGTTGTATGTACTAAGTATGATTAGTTTACTGCATCTACTTATTTGTTGAGGTTTCATTGTTTCTTATTTGGGGTTTTATATTTACTTAGATATTTTTGTGGTGCACATATTTTTATTTCTTTCAGGTAAGTACTTAATGGTTGTTAAGTTTATAAGAAATTGCCAAAATATCTTCCAAAGTGCTTGTTCTATTTTACATTTTTTACCAACAAATATTAAGCACTCTGGGTGTTCCATATGCTCACCAATACTTTATGTTGCTAGTTGTTTAATTTTTGTCACTCTAGTTGGTGTGCATTGCTATCTCATTAGGGATTTAATTTGCATTTCATTGAATACTAGTGATGTTAAGCACTATTCATGTCTCATTGGTCATTTCTGTATCTTAAGTGCTTATTTACATTACTATGCTCACTCTCTCTTTTTTTAAGATTTTATTTATTTATTTGACAGAGAGATCACAAGTAGGCAGAGAGGCAGGCTGTGGAGGGGAGGGGAAGCAGGCTCCTTGCTGAGCAGAGAGCCCCACGTGGGACTTGACTCCAGGACCCTCAGATCATGACCTGAGCAGTGCCTTAACCCATTGAACCACACAGGCACCCTCCTATGCTGCTATCTTTAAACTGAATTACTTTTCTTATTATTGAAAGTTCTTTATCTGTTACATACAAATTCTTCATTATATTGCAAATATTTTCTCTCAACCATTTGACTTTATTTTTGTTTTTTTTTTTTTTAATTTTTTATTTTTTATAAACATATATTTTTATCCCCAGGGGTACAGGTCTGTGAATCACCAGGTTTACACACTTCACAGCACTCACCAAAGCACATACCCTCCCCAATGTCCATAATCCCACCCCCTTCTCCCAAACCCCCTCCCCCCGGCAACCCTCAGTTTGTTTTGTATTTTTGTTTTTTAATTATTTTTGGAAGATTAGAACTAAGTTTTTAATTTTGATGAGGCCCAGTTTATCATTTTTTCTTTCATGATTGGTGATTTTGGTGACTCACCAGAAAGCTTTTCACCTAGCCAAAAGATGCAAAGATTTCCTCCTATGTTGCCCTCTGGGAGTTTTATACTCTGCATTGAGCAAGTGTATTGTTGCCATTTTCCAACATTTGCTGACTTTGTGTCTCTGTGTCACATCTTGGTAATTATTGCAATATTCAAAATTTTCATTATTATTACATTTGTTATGGTGATTTGTGGTCAGTGATTACAACTTGCTGAAAGCTCAGGTCATGGTTAAGATTTTTTAGCATTAAAGTGTTTTTAATTAAGGTATGTACACTTTTTTATAGACATAATGCTATTGCACACTTAATAGAGTAGAGTATAATGTAATCATAACTTTTATATGCACAGGAAACCAGAAGGTTTATTTGACTCACTTTATTGCAGTATTTATTTTACTGCAGTGGTCTGGAACCAAACCTACAATATCTCTGGGGTATGCCTGTATATGCTTTTAATTTCTTTTTTTTTTTTTTAACTTTATTATACTGGGTAGAGATTCTAGTAAAATATTGAATATATAGAAATGGTGAGAGTAAAAGTCCTTGACTTGTGCTGATCTTAGATTTGAACATTACCTATTTGAGATAATTGATATTAATAGAATACTACATCCAATAACTGAAGCATTTGTATTATTTTTAATTACACTTGAAAATATCTAGGCCAAAACACCAATCTCAATATATTTCAAAATATTGTAATAACACAGAATATATTTTCTTATCATAATGCAATCAAACAAGAAATAATTTTTTAAAAAACTAGGAAATCAACAAATATTTGATTTTTTTTTAAATTTATTTGACAGACAGAGATCACAAGCAGGCAGAGAGGCAGGCAGAGAGAGAGGAAGGAAAGCAGGCTCCTTGCTGAGCAGAGAGCCCAGGACCCTGAGATCATGACCTGAGCCGAAGGCAGAGGGTTAACCCACTGAGCCACCCAGGCGCCCCATATTTGATTATTTTAATAGGTAAGAAAAAAATAACTTGACCAAATTCATACTCACTCATAATAAAAATTTCAGCAAAGTAAAAACAAACCTAAAAAGTCTATTAAGAAATTGAAAACACAGCCTCAGGTTGGAAGAAAATATTTGCAATACATGTATCTGAAAAGGGGCTGATCTCAGAATATAGAGTCCTACCAATCAATAATTAAACTCAAACATCCAATTAAAATAGGAGGGAAAATATCACCAATAAAACCAGACTTTATAAAGATTTCGGAATGCTAAGTCTATGACAAGAGTTTGGTATTGCTAGTCATCAGATAAATGGCTAAAATTGAGGAGAATGACCCTATTAAATACTGATGAGGATGTGGAACAACTGGAACTTTCACACATTGTGGGAGTCTAAACTGATGCAATCTTTTGAATAATTTCTAATATATTTAAATACTCATCTACCCTATAACCCAGTCACTCCACTTTTAAGTGTTTGCTCAAGAGAAAGGCATGCATTAAAGATTTGTGAACTAGAATGTTGGTAACTCCAGGATAGAAACAACCCCAAAATTTAAAAATGAATAAACCATACTATATCTCTATAATGGAATACTACTCAACAATAATAGGATATAGGTGTGACATAATATGATATGATAGTATGATATAGTCATACTATCACTATCACTTTATATTGAGATAAAGAACCGGACTACAGAAAACACATGCTGAGGATTACATACATCTATATATAATGTTGAAGGGCATAGAATACTAATGTATAATGATAGAAATATGAATATTTGTTGCTTGGTTTGCGAAATTGAGTGGAAAGAGGCACAGGAGATTCTGTGGAGTCAGAGGCAAGTTTTTTATCTTGAGCTGATTGATGTTGACACAGGACATTTATTTGTAAATAGTCACTGATACGATCCTTAAGTTTTGTGCACTTTATTGTATGTAATAAAGCCAGTCTTTTTGACGACTTGTATGATTCTAAACAATCTAGCTTCATTTTATCCTTGTATGGTTCATCTCCTAATACTTACCTGCACATTTATTACATCTCATATATACCATCATGTTTTCCTTTGAATGATTTAAGTGTGTTCCAACCTCAGTGTTTTCCTTTATTATTTACTTACACTTTTCTTTTTCTTTTTTAAGATTATCCACTTGGATGACTCTCATGTGTCCTCTAGGTCTTTGCATAAATTCCGACTTCTCAGTGAGGACCCCCATGACAATGACTTTGAAAACAGCAATCTCTCCTTTCCTTTATTTTCCTTTTCTGTTTTATTTACCTCCAAAGCACTTATCAAATTCTGACCTTTCATAATTTTTCTATATTTGTTTATGAGGCTTCATGAGACCAAGGGAATTTTTGTTTTTCTGTTTATCACTGTTTCTTCAGAGCCTAGAGTAGTGCCTGCCATATATTAGGATTTGATTATTATTGCTTCTGAACAAAATTAATCAGTCTTTCTTCAAATGCCTGGGTAAACATCCATACCTTAAAATGAAGCAATCAAACACCACTACTGTTCCTCATGGCTGTAAACACAGTTGTGGACACAGGGCTTTGTCTTGTTGATGGGCAGTACCCTGCAGCCCTGAGGAGTCAGCCAGCCTCTGCTGGGTTAATGCTATCTTCTCAGAGAGTTTTCTATGTGTTCTATCTCTGGAAAATAAAACTGTTTCTTTTCCTGGAGGATACAAGACTTAGGGCTCTATAGTATGTAATCAGAAGTTGACAAGGATTGAAGAACCTGAGTGGCTCAGTCAGTTAAGAGTCTGAGTCTTGATTTCAACTAAGGTCATGATCCCAGGGTTGTGAGATCCGGTCCCAGTTGGGCTCCATGCTAAGCTGACAAGGATTGTAGGAGATAACTTTTCCATCTCCTTCCTTCAAGCTTACCATCCTTTTTTCTGCTTTCCCTGAAGTACTTGAAGTGTTTGGTTTCTGTGCCTCTTTAGGGTGCTGCTGGAGGATACATAAATCGGATCCTAGATAAAACTATCTTCTTATATATTCTTAGATAGAGTGTTTTCCCCAACTTTCTTAATTTAGAAATTTTTCTCAGTTATCTATTTTCTAAAAATTGTTTGCACAATACCATCTTCCTCTTATTTGTTGTTGTTAATTATTTTTTCCCTTTGTCATGATTTCACTGGAATCTAAAATGGAACATAAGATAACCAGGTGTGCTCAATCCATCATCTTAGGTGAAAAGCCATTGTTATATTTTTAATCAGTCAGAAACCAGTCCCAGGGTAATCCTTCACATCTAGGCAGTCTAGCCAATACCTGACATTACTTCCCTTTCCTCTCCAATTATCAGAAGAATGATTTTGTCATATGCTCAAACTAAAGAGTGTATGAGGAAAGTTATTTTGAGTGACTGATCATTGTTTTCCAAAAAATAGACATATTTATTTTAGAACAGTTGAGTCAGAGTACTAAATTCCTCATGTTCTCAGACCAATAGAGTTTGAGTATCATCTCAGTTTGTTTGATAGCAGAGTATCAACCTCTGGTTTCTTACCTGGCCACACTGCAGAGAATCAGCTATTTAGACTTTGGATAAATGTGTAGCTATGGATGACAAGGAGGTATCAGATATATCAAGAATCTGATAAGAAATGTTTTCTAAAATTGTAATTGAATATCCTTATTATTTTTAAAATTGAGAGTTCAGAAACAAATCCATATGTTTGTGATCAAATGATTTTTTTTTTAAGATTTTTTTTTTATTTATTTATTTCACAGAGAGAAATCACAAGTAGACAGAGAGGCAGGCAGAGAGAGAGAGAGGGAAGCAGGCTCCCCGCTGAGCAGAGAGCCTGATGTGGGACTCGATCCCAGGACCCTGAGATCATGACCTGAGCCGAAGGCAGCGGCTTAACCCACTGAGCCACCCAGGCGCCCCGATCAAATGATTTTTTTTTTAAGATTTTATTTGACAGATCACAAGTAGGCAGAGAGACAGGCAGAGAGAGAGAGGGAAGCAGGCTCCCAAGGAGCAGAGAGCCCAATGTGGGGCTCAATCCCAGGATCCTGAGATCATGACCTGAGCCGAAGACAGAGGTTTAACCCATTGAGCCACCCAGGAGCCCCGAAACCCTCATTTTGACCATATCCTGTTTTTGTTTTTGTTTTTTTAATAAACATGTATATTATTTTAACATACATACTTACACATTAAAAGTTCAGGCTCAAGTGTAACTAGATTTTTGTTTTTTTAACAGAGGGGATGATTTTTATTTACTAGTATGACCACATTGTGTCTTTACAATGCCTCAAAAAATAGAAATACTCATGATGATTTTCTATTTGATAGAATTAGTAGCACATTGTTCCTCTTTGTATTTTTCTATCTTCTTTTATTACTAGTTGTATTATTCTTATAATCCTAAAAAAATAAAAATAAAAATAAAAGTAAAGACCATATCCTATTTTGATAAACCAAATGAAATCTTGTTTTCTTTAGTGGTAAGAACTGAATTATTTTCATTTTGAGCAAATACACAAAAGAAGTGTAAATCAACCCATGAAATATGAGTAGGGAGACTATTTCTCATAACAGAATTTTTTCAAGTGGGCCATGGACTTGGATAGAAGTTGTTGGGCAAAGGATCAGACTATTCTGACAGGAAATTCATAGCAATAAAGAGACCTCTAACTTTCTCAAATGTTAGCACCTGAGGTATCCCTGTAAGTACAGAGGGGCCATTAAAACTATTTCTTTATAGTAAGTCATATGGGTTGTTCATATATCTGTTGTAGCTAATGTGCTATCTTTGTATAGCATATTATCTCTGTATAGCACATTTATCTTATATTGCTATCCTTGATCTCAAAAGAAGTCAGCTTGATTTCAAATCCTGACTCCATTCCTTATTAGCCTATGACCACAGACAGCTTCCATAAACATGTGAATCTTTGGCTATCTGATATGTAAGATCATGGGATATTATTTCAAGGGTAGGTGATAAGATTTTAAGTGACATAAGTCATGTAGAACATTTATTTGTCACAAAATATATGTCTTACAAATTCTAATGATAATATCATCATTATAACTTCAATAGTTCTTCTTATTGTATGGATATAATCATACTCCTATCGTGTTAGGTATCTTGCTTTCAAGGAGAAGAGAAATTACTTATCTATCCCCCAATTTTTCTTCCAGGTCAGTAGCTAAAGAAAATTCATATTTTGTCTCTTCAAAGGAACACACCATTTTCAAGTACCTTATGACTCTGGGAATGTATCTATTTTTTCTATACATAGTGATTTATTTTCTTTTATTTTTCAACAATCATTAGGAAGCAAAAAATCATATTCATATTTCTAATATGAGTGAATCGATGGGAACAAATCATTTAGCAAAATAACATAAAAGGCAACTTAGCAACAGCTCAGCAGGAGAAAGAGATCAATGCCCCAAACCATCCTGTAATATTTTCTGAATGATTGACAAAATATTTCGTTTTAGCCTGCCCTGAGAAATCTTGGCAGTGTGTAAAAATCAGCTATAATATGGCAAATGAGGAAGGAATTGCCAATTGTGTTTGTACTGTGGGCTATTTCCATTCATATACCTACTGTAGCCATCCCGTGAGGGAGTCTTCAGAGCATCTGAGAACAAACATGGACGGACCAACCATCTCCAGGCCATATACCAAACTGTGGAAGTAAAATATTCTTCTTTTTTATAGAATAAAGAAGTGGATTTATTAGGAGAAAGTCACAGTATTCACCAATACTGGATCCCTTTTACAAAAAAGAATCCTCTGAAGGCCCAGTCCCCCATTACTGAATTAAACGTGGGAGCATTCAGAACTAAAACAAAAAACAAGAAACAAAAAACACAATTTGCAACATGTATAAAACAGTGCTAACAGTGTTTTCAGTTTTTCTAAGGGAGACCAGCATTTTATAACTTTAAAAAGTCATTACAGAAGCACAAAAAGTCTAAAATACCTAAAAAATGAGAAATTCTATTTTTTTAATTTATAGGCTTTATTTTTTAGCAGTCTTATGTCTACAGAATTGAGGGGAAATTACTGAGTTTCCAAAGAGTTCCTCACTTCTTCCTACTCCCAGTTTTCCCCCCTTCTTAACATCTTGCATTAGTGTAGTATATTTGTTACAATTACTGAGGCAATATTGATATGTTATTATTAACAAAAGTCGGTAGTTTACACAAGGGTTTGCCGTTTGTGTTATACATTTCATGTACATTCTATACATTTTTGAAAAATGCATAATCATGTGTCTTGATTCACTCATGCTGCTCTACACAGGTTGGCTTACATTCAATGGAAACTTATTTCCCACAGTTTAGTTCTAGAGGCTGAGAAGTCCAAAATCAAGGGGCTAGTACATTTGTGTCTGGTCAAGACCCTCTTCCTGATCCATAGGTGGATGCCTTCTTGCTGTAATCTCACATAGCAGAAGGGGTAAGGAAGCTCTCTGGGACTTTTTATTTATAAGGCACTAATCCCATTCATGACCCTCAGGCCCTAATCATCCCTGAAAGGCCCACCTCCAAATACTATCACATTAGATTAAATTTCAATATGTCAATTTTTGGAGAACACAAACCTTCAGTATAAACCAACACGTATTCACCATTACAGTATCCTATGAAATAGTTTCTCTGCCCTAAAAATCTCCTGTGTTCCACCTGTTTTTCCTCCCCATTGATCTGAACCCCTGGTCTTTTTTACTATACTCCTTCAATACTGTTAGTTATTCTGCATCTTTTATACAGATCAAGTTGTGAGGGACTGACATCTTAGAAATGAGTCGTCCTATCCATGTACATGGAAATCTCTACACTTATTTAGTTCTTTGATTTCTTTCATCAGAGTTTCGTCGTTTTCCTCATCTAGGTCTTGTACATATTTTGTTAGGTTTATACTTCAATATTTAATTTTGGGGTGTTAATGTAAATGGTATTGTGCTTTAAATTTATAATTCTGATTACTCCTTGTATATAAGAAAACAGGTGATTTTTACATATTATTCTTATATCTTGCAACTTTGTTTATCAGCAATTGACTTATTGTTGACTATGATTTCCTTTATAGAAATCTCTCCCTACCTTCCCTGTTTACCTATTATTTACATTTCTATTTTATTACATTAATTAAGACTTTCAGTACAATTTTGAATAAGAGCAGTGAGAGAGGACAATTTTGCTTTGTTTTTCATCTTAGTGAGAAAGCATCTAATTTCTCACTAGTAAGTATGATGTTAGCAGTAGGGTTTTTTGGTTTTTTTTTTTTAATGTGTGAATTTTGGTAGATGGTGTCTTTCAAGGAATTGGTCCATTAATCTAGGTTACCAAATCTGTGGACATGGAGTTATTTATAATATTGCTTTATTATATTTTAAATACTCATTTACTATCCTACTCATGTCTTTTTAATAAAAATAATACCAGTCTTGGTTAAAATAGAATTTCTAGCCTCTTCTTTCTCTGAATATATGAAGAACTTGGCTTTTTAAAAAATTCATGTGTTGTGAGATGCAGAGTCTAGGTCACTGTTGTCATAGGAAGAATGAGTTGGAACAGACAGTCTTTGATATTTGAAGCATACCAGTATTTTATATATTCAAAAATAAAATAAAATAAAGAATATCATAGAAGTAAACTTTAAAAAATTATGTACAAGCAAAACATTATAATATAACTGCACATGAAATTAAGAAATTTCATGATTGAAATGAAACAAAACTTTTTCAAGAAAATGTTGAACACATTTTTGATTGCACACACTATTGATATACAATCTAAAATCAAAATGAACTTCAAAGTCATCTTGAACTTTGCTCAGTAAGTTTTCTTTCTGAGATAGTCAGCTTTTTGGATATTTATTTGCTATTTTTTTTTATCAATTTGGGAGTTTTCAGTCATGAGCATTTCAAATATTTCCCCCAGAACTTAATGATCTTATAACTGAAATTTTGTACTCTTGGACCATCAGCTTCTTATTTCCCCTTCCGCTAGCTCTTGGCAATCACCATTCTACTCTCTGGCTCTGAGTTTAACATTTTTAGATTTCACATATAAGTGAGATCATACAGTATTTGTCTTTCTGTGTCTGGCTTATTTCTTTAGCATAACATCCTCCAGGTTCATCCATGTTTTTCCAAGTGTCAGAATTTCTTTCTTTCTCGTGGTTGAATAATATTCCATTTCATAAATAACATATTTTCTTTATCTGTCACTAGACACATCATTTTCATGCCTTAGCAATTGTGAATAGTACTGCAGTGATCATACGAATGCAGATATCTGTTGAAAATATTTTAAAATTTTTAGTTATATTTTTTCAAGAACCTCCATAGTATTTTCATAATGGCTATACCAATCTACATACCTGCCAACAGTGTTTAAAAGCTTCCTTTTCTCCAAGTCCTCGCCAACACATATCTATTGTCTTTTTGTTAATAACTATTTGAGCAGGTGTGAGACAAATATCTCATTCTAATTTTGATTTGCATTTTGCTGATGACATCTTTCCTTGATTTCAGATTACATTTTGTCATTTCTTTTATGACTATGAATGAGATCAGATCTGAGCATCATAAAGATAAATTGCAGAGTTTCTGGATTGTGTTAAAATCTGCTGGGGCACCTGGGTGGCTCAGTGGGTTAAAGCCTCTGCCTTCAGCTCAGGCCCCACATCAGGCTCTCTGCTCAGCAGGGAGCCTGCTTCCCTCTCTGCCTGCCTCTCTGCCTATCTCTGTCTGTGAAATAAATAAAATCTTAAAAAAAAAAAAAAAAAGATCTGCTAAAGAGTGATTTTTCTTTAATCCAACTTGCCCATACTCAAATTCCAAACTCTGACTCCCATTCAGTTATCAGCAGGTAAATCATCTTTGTACTTCTTTGATATTCCAACTCCTGCTTGTTACCATGCTCCCCAGGGTCTCTGCCAAAGAATAGTTGAGGTTCTAGTTAATGAATTTGAAGTACTAATTAATTAAGACACTGGTTAATCTATCATGACTGGTTAATCTATCATGACTAAAAATCTCAGAGATTAATTTTTATCAAACCCATCTCCTTGTATTTTTGCCACAAATCTAACATGCTTTCCTCAGCTTCATTTGCATTTTGGTATGGGTATCTGATGATAGTTAACGATGTATGAATAGGAATGATATGTGCTATTTCCTTCATACCCTATAATAACCTCCCTTTTCTAATCTTCCCATTATTTTCTCAGTTTATAGCTGAGTGCATAGAACAGAGAGCCTAGAGCTGAATATAGCCAGAGGGGTGGAAGTATCCTGAGGAGAGTCCAAGTAGAATGCATTCATCAACCAGGAATACCCACATTGGATTATTATGTGAATAAATATTAAAATCTTACTGAGTTAAACTTTAGAATTATGGGATTAATTTCTTTCAGTCTCTGGCATTACTTTGAAACTAGAATTAATACTCATGTTAATTGAATCTAGAATTAATACACATATTAATTCTGGATAAAATATATCAAAGTAAGTGAGAAAGTCAACAAAGAGGAAAAATGGAGACGTATAGAGGTTCTTTTAAGGCAGATAAAAAAGACAACAAAGTAGTAGAATAAGGGTTTAATGTATACCTGCTTCTTGTTTTCTTCAAAATATTAGTAACAGTTAGAAATTATTTTAAACATTTTTCTCTATCCAACCTTGTAGTAATCTCCAGGGATTCATAAAGTTATTGTTATGGCATACTAGAAAATACTCTGTTAAGTAAACCAATAAATGGTGAGTTTTACTAAATTCATATTTATTTTATCTCTAATATTTCTTAAACTTAAGCCCTTCTCTTTATATGCACTATCATATTTTTTCCCCTTTTAAATCCCTCAGTACTTCTAACCTCGGATTCTGAATAGAATTTCCACCTGCAGGTTTTTCTCTTCTTCTCTACCATCCACCTGCTTCTAGAGGGTTAGTCCTAAAACTCAACATTCATATAACTACTCTCCTATTTCAACTTCACTGGGCCATCATTGTCTACAACTTCAAGTGGAAGTTTCATGTCTGGGCATGTAAAGGTTCTATTTCTTTCCTATTCCTTCTTACCTCTCTCTGGAAGTTCATGTCTGACATTGTTTGGTCTGGGCATAGGATGCTATTTTCAGATAGTATCTGAACATTTTTACCACTGAATGCATTTCCTTTGTTTCTTTACTTTGCCTTTAAAGTTTCTCTTCATACCTCACTTGTAGTAAAAGGCACACCTGATAAACATGGCCCATAAAGCCTGGAAATGCAAGTTATACTTATAAATAAGGAATCAGAATAAAAATGTCAAGTGTGCCAAAATCGTAAAGCTTGCAAGGGGAAGGGCCCATCATTAATCTAGGTCTTCTGATCATAAGTCTTGTTGTCATTCAAGCATAGAAAAAAACAAGCCATCATATAAAATCTTTGGTTCTTTATAATTGATTTGTGCAACCATTTTTTTACAAATATTTTGTACAAATAATTTTTGTAAATATTTCTAAATTAATCTTAGCCTCAGAGTCCTATAAAATGGAATCACAGGATACCTACATTACAGTTGTTTCAAAGATTAGGTGAAAAAATTATTATTATTTTTTTTTTAAAGATTTTATTTATTTATTTGACAGAGATCACGAGTAGGCAGAGAGGCAGGCAGAGAGAGAGAGGAGGAAGCAGGCTCCTGCTGAGCAGACAGCCTGATGCGGGACTCGATCCCAGGACCCCGAGATCATGACCTGAGCCGAAGGCAGCGGCTTAACCCACTGAGCCACCCAGGCGCCCAGGTGAAAAAATTATTAATCAAAGTTTTTGTTCTGACTCCAAGAGGCTAGAAGTATAAAATAGCAGAAATCCCTTCCACAAATCTTTATATGTATCAAAAGATTTCAAAACTACTGCTTGAGTTTTGAAGAAAGAAGAATTTAAATATTATTTACTGAGCCCATACCCTATGCCCTGAAGTCAGTTGGTTAAATTTAATTATCACAACAACACTTTGAGAAAACTATCATCATTCCCACTGTTGCCTAAGATGTGATGCAGTGCCCGGGATTTCGCCATCTGCTTGAAGTGCTGTCCAGAACTAAACCCCACAGCTGCCAGACTCCTTAGGGCACTGCCTCAGATGAAGAGAGTTGCCTCATCCAAGGTTGCAAGGCCTTCACTGCTCACATCAAATGACCTCAGTTTGGGATTATCAACAGCCATCTCTCTCTCTCTCTCCAGCTCCATAAACTACCAAGCATCACACTATGTTCACAACATACTATAGTGTCAGCTGAGATGTCTGTGGATATTATATCACAGCCGAATTCCTCTTTCTGCCCGCTGCTGCTTCCTTTCCTTCTCTTTCACACATACTGGGGCCAAGAACACTCCCTAATGAACCACCTTCACGCTTATAGCTGTTTTGGAGTCCGCTTTGTCACAGCATGACTCAGAGGAGAGAGGAGAAAACATCCTGGTAGCTACAGAAATTTTCACACAGTGTCAAAAACCAAATGTCCTAGTGCTGTGCCTTTCTTGTGCTCTTTGCAGTGCTTTGTGGAAATTCTTGGTCACTATCAAACAGTAATTAACAAATTCTGAGTTGATCATGTGATTCACCAGTCAGGGAATTTTAGCCTGTGTGTATGCTCTGTAATTTTTGGCACATGATCACTTGTGGGCATCATTATTCACTGGTTTAAGATTGGATGCTGTCTTGTAGCCAAACTTAGGTCCCAATCCATCACTGAGCAATATATTTTTCCTCTACTCTCTTGTGACTAGGCCAGAGTTCAAAGAGACAGGACTGGAGGACTATCAGCTGTACTTTAAGATATCTTCATACAACACCCATTGTGTTTGTAAAGTTTCTCTCTCTCTCTTTCTCTCTCTCTCTCTCGTGTTTTTTGTTTGTTTGTTTGTTTTTTGGGGGTGGGAGTCACTTTTTCTCTGTCTTTGGCTTTCTCTGTTTCCACCCCTATGACCACCGGGACAGAGAACTTTAATTGACATTTTTAGTGGATCTATATCTCCATTTGTTACAAAATCCCTTTGGTCATTTGCTGCATATTCCCATCCCCATTGTCTAATAGCTACCAATAGATCATTAATGCAATAAATACAATTGGATGTGTTTATGAACAGTTTCTGTGTTAACAGAACATTATGCCAAAAAGATATTCACAGCATCAGACTAAGTTAAATGCAGATAAGAGTGTTCATTCGGGGCACAAAGCCATTTTGTCCTTCTAGTATAATGTAATAAACGATAGAAAAATTTTCCAACCAGAAGTCTTCTTTATTCCCCATAAAAACATTCCTAAATTGTCCTTCAACCAGAACTAATATATATAATAAAAAATTCAGTGGCAATGAAGTTGGCAACTGTGTCTTAATGAATATGTGCTGGGGAAAAAATATGCTTAATTGACAGCCCTGGAAACACAAGCACCATTGCTCCAGGAACAGATACAGCGTAAAATGTTCCTTCTCATATTGCGTCCCTCTGGACAGGCGGTTTTTGACATAGGAAAAGGCAATTAAATATGTTTAGCTTGTGCATGTCTGAGAACAAGGCATGGGCTGAGTTCCCATAAAGAGAGGTATTAGGTTTGTTTTATTTTTAAAAGTTTTTTTTTTTTCCCCCTTTCTTTCTTTCTTGGCAATGGAATCTCTGAACTGAGAGATTGGTTTTCCTAAAGGTGTCACTCAACCAGAGAGTGTTTCTCAGCCTGCAAAAATTCGAAGTACTCTTATTGATGGAATAAGTAAGAATACAGGGCAAATGGTCTCACCCATTTAAATTGGCATAATAATCTTAGCTTCAAAAATCACAACCACTCCATTCCTCCCCAAAGATTCTTGTGACAAGTCATCTGGTTTATAATCCAGACAGGCAGATGAGGGCTAGAGTTCAAGATAAATTTTCATTTCTCTAGAAGATGGAAATAAAGCCAAAAGAGTAGGTGCTAAATGGAAGAATTATTCAGCACACTGACCAGGAAGAGGGATTGGAAAGTTATCATGAAAGAATCATTGAAACTATCAGTGCGCAGCAGTAGAAAAGGAAAGTAAACAAGATAATAAGTGATGTTGGTAACAAGAGAGAAAAAAAATGATCAGGTGTCATTCCCTTATACTGCAGCTTTTCATCCTTTCCATAGTAATCTAATAGACCTGTTGTTTCTGTGTTCAGACAAAAATTGCCGTGGGGCAGACAGGTAATACGATGTCCACCACTAGAATAATTATACCTTATATAGTTTTGAGAGGAAAGGGGTAGGTTTGCCTTACAGATGGAGATCAATTAGAAAAAAGAGAATAATGCTAGGTAAGATTATTTATTGTGTCCATGCGCTAGAAAATAAACTGATACATAGAATGATAAAATATACTGAACAGGTTAAACAACATTATATGGTAAACAGTTCAACATAATATTCTCATTTTGGAGACAAAAAAAGAGCTCAAAGAGATTAGTGGCAGGTTTACAGAACTAGTAATTTTCATCAGGATATTTTGAGATTTTTTAAAGTAAATAATGATGTGTAAATGTTATACACCATATGCATTTCATAGATGAGAAAAATTGAATTGGTACCAAACCGTTATTTTAGTTGCAATAAGAGTTTATGCTCTTTTATCCTTGGAAACGTGGCTGAGACATTAGAAACAGACAAGACAAAACCATACAATCTCACTTATATGTGCAATCTAAAAAAACTAAAGAAGTTTTCAAAGGCTCTTGGATCAGGTCAAAAGTATTCAGGAATCAGTTTAAAGAGAATCTACTAGAGATAATAAGGAAAATCTTAAGTATTAAAAAACAGTAATAAGTACAATAGATTAAAGTGCATCAAGGATGTTTAAATCTATGCTTGCATAATATAAAACATTAAAAACCTAATCTGTCACTACTGGAATATTTTACTGAGTTTAGCTATTATTGTGAAAACTAGTCAATAAATTAGAAAATTTGTTTATTTATCCTGCCTTTTCTATACATTCTCCACTCCTGAGCAGTTCAATAGCAGATGAGGGAAGTCTCTGTTTATAGAAGTTTTCCAGCTAATAGGTTGATGGAGGAATATTAAAAAGAATACATCGGGGCACCTGGGTGGCTCAGTGGGTTAAGCCACTGCCTTCGGCTCAGGTCACGATCTCAGGGTCCTGGGATCGAGTCCTACATCGGGCTCTCTGCTCAGCAGGGGACCTGCTTCCCTTCTCTCTCTCTGCCTGCCTCTCTGCCTACTTGTGATCTCTCTCTGTCAAATAAATAAATAAAAAATCTTTAAATAATAATAAAAAGAATACATCATTTTGTCCTCCTCATAGAACCAAAGTATCTGGGTATTAAACATCAGTAACTCCTAACATACCATAAAGAGAAACATTCAAGAATCCTGTACCTTGTATTAGAGGGACACAAACTCTGAAAAATCATCTTATCATAAAATTCTGAACTTGAGGGGTACCTGTGTGGCTCAGTTGGTTACGTGACTGCCTATGGCCTGGTCATGATCCCAGGGTCCCAGTATGGAGCCGCGTGTTGGGTTCCCTGTCAGGGGGAAGTCTGCATCTTCCTCTCCCTTTCTCCCTCTTCATGCTCTCTCTCTCAAATAAATGAATAAAATCTTAAAAAAACTTTTTGAACTTGATTCTGATCATAGCATATATTCAACTGCCAGGAAATACCAAAGGTAATAGAATTAGAGATACAATTAGCAAATCCAGTCTTTAGGAAATTCTACAGGAAAAATAAAAATGAGCAATTTCCTCAATTTATAATTTATCAGGAAAACCAAGAGAATGATGCATATTAAAACTAAAAAATTAAAACCTTAAAATTATAATTCACTGCACAGGAAATATCGTAAATAATATGATAATGTTTGATGACAGATGATAAATAGAACCTATTGTGGGGATTATTTTGTAATGTATAAAAATATTGAATCATTATGATATATGCCTGAAACTAAGAGCATATTGTATATCAATTATACTTTTATAAGAAGTCTTGAAATTAATTGTGTTTATCTTATTTGTACTATAATTTAAATGAACTATATCCACCCACCCATACTTACACTTACACACATAGGTGTATATGCATGTATTATATACATGTATGTATTCTGTTTGTGGCATGTGTGTGTAGTGTAGACATATATCTTCTATCTATGTCTCTATCATCATCTATTATATCTCCATATGGAGCGTGAGAAAGAGAATAAAGAGACAAAGAATATGAAGAATACACAAAGAGAAATATGACATTTATGACATAATTGGATTTGAAAAAGGGGCTGGCTGTATAATGATAAAGGAGGAATTACTGTTCCAGGTTTTTAGGTGTGGCAATGGTGTTTTTTACTTTAAAAAGTCATTATCAGATGGATAGATGATAGATAAAAAGACAGAATATATGGATCAAATAATATGGTATGTGGGAGGTAGGGGGAGTGAATGGGCTTTGTAGCAGTTTTTATCTGGTGTTGGTTTTGTCTCCGAGGGGACATATGGCAAGGTCTGGAGATATTTTTAATTGTCATGACTGGGAAGCAAGTACTACTGCCATCAAATGTAGAGAACAAGGATCCTATTAAACATGCTAAAACACACAGGATAGTCTTTTCCCCTCTCATCCACACATAAAGAATTACTAAGTTTAAAATGTCAATACCACTAATGTTAAGAAACCACAGGTTATAGATGAAAACTTTAGTTTACTTTTGCATATGCTTAAACATTACCATAATAAAACATAAAAGTAAAATTAAAAGTACATGAGTTTTTTGGGGAGGTTTCATTTGGTCAGATAATGATGATTGAGAAGATGTTCAAATGTTACCAAAGAAATATTCCTCAGGAGAATTCAGTCACAGAAATATGCCAGTCATGGAGTCAATTTAAGATGATATACTTATCAAGCTGTAAAAAATGTCTTTATTTCTTAGAGAAGATTCAAGCCAAAAACTTATATATATATGTATATATATATACAGATATATATATATAACTTATATATTAAAGAAACTTAGCTAAAATAAGAGAAGCAGGAGAACCTATAAGTAAACCTAATAAATGAAAATCTGAAATTTAAAATAAGACGTTTGAGGGAGTAATGATTCATTTAATAAAATATGTTTTTAAAAGGGATTCACTGTACCATTTCTCTAAATAAAGCTCTCTACTGCATTGATTTGAATTGATTTACACATATTTGACTAAAATGAGTATTTTCTGGAACTTCCATGGGGTGTTAATAAAGTGTGACAAAAACACTAGGTTTAAAATGTGCTCAGTTATGTGCTTAAAATGTTCAGTAAGAAAACATTTTGGACACCTATGAGAAAATCCTCTAGTTAGAAGCTGATTTATGGTTGATCCTATAGTCATGTATTACGTTTAAAATGCAAAATGTAGTCAATTAAATTTCTTCCATATCAGTTAAAGACCCTGGAAGAGAGGCATAGTCTAGAAAATTTAGTGAGACAAGAGCAGTACGAAAAAACTCAACTTTTACTTATTTGCCAATGTCTTAGAAAAGAAGTAGGTGGCATAAGTCATGTTTCTGTATTCTGTTCTGATAAAGGATGATATGGATGAGTAAAAGGGGAGTTCCTACCTTTTTCCTAAAAGGAAATTTGGCATACTATTGTTTTTTTAAGAGATTTAATGGAAGGTCACCATGATAGCAATGACTAATAGGATTTCTTCGGTGACACTTTGCTCTGATAAGACATAATTCAAGCAAAAACAAGTTCTTTGAACAGTATCTTAGGGTACCATGCTATCAGTGAACTCAGCAAATGAAAGTTATTTATCCATCTAACAAATGTTTACCAAGCACTTCTATGTGTCAGGAACAGTTGATCTTTTCAGAACTCACAGTGAGAGAGAGAAAATAAACCATTAAAAATACTAAATGTGAGGTAATCATAAATTTTTTTAAGCATATTAACCTATTAGGACAAATAAGCAGTAAAAGGAATGAGAAAGCCACTGAGCATAATGATGTTAAGGGAATGGCTATCTGAGAAACTGATATTTTAGTTAGGAGAGGAAAAGGCCATAAAAGAGAAAAACTTTCAGGTGGATGGCAAGAGTGAAGCCGTGTAGGAGGAATTACTCTGTCATGCACTAACTACAAGGGTAAATAGGCCCATGTGTCCTGAGCATTGTGAGGGATGTGGAAAGCAATGGGTTGAGGAGTAGCTAGGGGCTTTGGAATTGTTCTAAGTATTATGGGAACTATTGAAGTATTGAGAGCAGGAGGGCAACATAATCTGATTTGGGTTTAAAAGGATCACTGGACTGCTGTGTAGAGGATGTACTTTATTGAGGCGAGATTATGAGCTCAGTGGAGTAGTCCAAGGAAGATGGGATGGTTCCCTGGATCAGTACAGTGGCAATAGTAGCATCAAAAAATGGTTATTCAGGTTATTGTTTGATGGTTAATACGGAAATATTTGCCTATAAATTGAATACTATGTTTAGAAGGAAAAGAAGAATTAAAGAGGATTATTATTTTTTTAGTCAATCCACCTGAAGGAACAATGGAATTTATTGAGGAAACTGTGGAAGGAAAGCTTTAGATGGAGAGAAAAAAAAAATTGTTTTGGGGGGGAAGATAAAGTGTGAAATGCCTTTTAGATATGAAGTGGAAATGTGGGAAGGCAATTGGATATAATGGGTATGTAGTTCAGGATAAAGGTCTAGACTAGGGATATAATTTTGGAGTCACCAGACTATCAATAGTACTTTTTCTTTTAAAATGGGATTGAATGAGTTAACATGGGCATATGAGTGAAGAGAAAAGAGAAGAGCTGACAAAAATGAAACACTCTAATAGAAGGTTGTCAGGGGAGCAGGAACTATCAATGACACTGAACATAAGCGCTTCCGAAGTAAATATAAAGCCAGGGATGTGTTGTGTTCTATAAGTCAAGTGAAGAAAATATTTTAAAAAGGAAGAAACAATCAGTTCCATTACCTGCATCTGATACTTCCAGGTAAAATGAGGTAAGACCATCAGTGAAGACACAGGTCAACATTGCAATAGCAGTTTTAATGGAGTTTTATAATTATCTCCATTTGGATTGAATTAAAGTGGTTTCAAGACAGAGTACAGTAAAAGGGTAGAGAAAGAAAGGAATACTTGTTCTTTTCAGAAAAATTTTTATGGTACACCACATATGCTGAAAAAGTAGAACAACCCATGACCAGGCCCGGTGATGGATATTAAGGAGGGCACAGATTGCATGGCGCCTTGGGTGTTATATGTAAACAATGAATCATGGAACACTACATCAAAAACTAATGATGTACTGTATGGTGATGAACATAACACAATAAAAAAAATAAGTAAATCTAAACCAATACATAAAATTTTAAAAAGGAATAAAACATTTTGATGAGCTTATAGAAAAGGAATTTAAAAAAAAATTAAGTCAGTAATTTTAGGAATGAGGTGAATCTCAAAATTGCTTTTTATTTCCTTGATGATGTTATCATTCAGGAAGCTAAATGTTTCACGGACACAGCTGTTAGTATAATTGTTACCAGGTTTGGTGTTGAGTTTTTCTGTAAGTTCGGAAGAATTCTGTAGGGAAACGAACAAAGATAACTTTAGTAGTACCGTTCTGTTTAGAGCATTTGTCATTGGAGCACCAATGACAGAGATGTACTATTATTTGTTATTTTTCTCTTGCAAGAATAAGATAAATTAAAATATATCTCGTCTTTGGAACTTATTCAGAAAATAGTACTAATTTTGTTGATTAATCCTTATTCTAGCTCAAAAATAGTTCAAATTTACACATAGATATTAGAATGAATGGATCTAGAATGAATAGCATGAATGAATCTGGGTGGCGGGATGGCAGGGAGGGGAAAGTAGCCTATCTTGGAAAAGATAATTTCAAGGAAAGAACTGTAAGGTTGTGATTACAAATGGTTTTAAAATTTGGTAACTTCCTCTATTATGTATAGGATTAGACTTGTTCCTCTCTATTCAGGAAGAAGTAAAGAATTTAACTATTCCTTTCATTTTACTATAGAGCCAGATACCATGGAGTATGTGTGGAGATCTGAGTGGCCCAATGTATGATGTTCCTCAGATTTTGTTCTACAGTTAATTGATAAAGAACTCATCTCTGGGCCACGAGCCACTTGCTCAACAGAAAAGCATGTTACCCCATCTACCAACACTGCCATCTTTGTGGCAAAGTGGCCCCCAAGACGAAGGTCAGTTTCTACTGTGGCTTCCCTTGGCTCCTACACAATGAGACCTTCAGCAGTGAAAGAACTGAGGCCAAACATAAATAGCTCTAAAGAGTCTATGGCTTCCACACCACTCTGGACTTAGATAAAGGATCATATTGTAGGACATGAGACCTGACTTCCCTAGCAGCTTTCTAAAGTGTCTAGTTGACACAACTGGGAAATTTGTGGAAGAGTTAATATGCCTGTGATTAATTGTGGGCCTCTAAGAAAAAAAGGGGACAAAATCAAGAAGCCTGAAGATAAATTCTTCTCCTTTCTTTTCCTAGGCAACTATTATAAGGCCCCAAGGCTCCGAACAACCTTGGCTACACTTTCTAAATGACTGTATCATGGCTATGCTTTCTAGCATAACTTTGGATAATTTGGAACTACATATCCGTTATTTGGTTTATCTTCTTCCCTTCATCACCCTTGTTGTCCTGGGATTGTACCTCACAATAGGTTCTCAGCATGTAATATTTTCTCTAATTCTATTTTTTTAGAAATATTTGTTACTATAGAGACCTTGATGTGAGGTGAAAAAGAGTTTTGGCTACACTTGAACAAATGCACGTATGTTTTATTAGGGTGAATTCTTCTCATTGTTAAAGATGAAGAAAATGGAGTGTGAGAATTTCATATTCATTGTTATTTTTTAAATGTTTATTGACTCCTTATTTCTTATTGTCTGAGAGAAGAGGTTAAACGTGAAAAATATATCTAATATTAATCCTTCCCTCATGCGACTTTCAGTCTAGTGAACAGATGTTAAAGTTAGGGTCTAATAAAAACAATAATCCACCTCTTGGGGAAATCACATATTGATGGGACCAGGAGGAGTTATGGCTACAATCCCATAAAAATTCTCGATGATGGTAAGAGCCAGTAAAACCATACATCTTCTTCAACTCTAAAGAGCTGTTTAGTAAGTAGAAGGTAGTAGCAGAGTGGCAGTAGGGGACATTTGAAAATAAACAGGTGAGAGATATCAACCTTAGAAGATATACAGTGACTACCATTATCTCTAACAGTAGCAGAGCCATTGAATTCAGTAAAAGGTCCTGGAGCTGTGTACATGGCAGGTTAGCCTGAGCTCACTATGCTCTTTTCCTATGAATTTAAAGGTTGCTTAGCAGTAGTAGGTTGGGTACTCAACTGGAAACTAGACTGTGTTGGTGAACTTCTGTTTGGCCTTTCAGATCTACTCTCTTGCCCTCTCTGACCTCCTCCCTATCAAGGAGGTAGATCTATCAGAACTACCTCAATGACTTTCCTTCTTTTCTCTCTTGGATACTAGCCATATGTGGCCAAGCAGGAACACTGGCTGGAGAGGAGAGGAATGGAGAGAAATGAGTAGACCCACTCTCTGCAGATATTCTAGAGTAGGTTGAAACCCTTGGTGGTCATGTGGATCTCTCCTCACAACTCTCTTTCTGCAGGTTCTAGTACACTTTCCCTCTTGGTGTCCCACTGTTATATCATCAGAGTACTGCACTAGCCCTACTTTGTGATTATAAACACACTTTTTTAAACAGTACCTCTATTAAGTTCTTCTAAAATTACTCAGTTTGACTGTGCCATCTATCTCCTTCTGTGATTCTAACACCCAGAATCATAAAAGAAAACATTCTGAACACTTCTTTATAATCTCGATTGTCATCACAGTTCCTAGAGGAGTTCCCATAACAAAACTTTGCACAGAAATAGTAATGGGCATTTTTATGAAGAATGCCATGTTATATTTTCTTGGAAACATGAGTGTGTCATAGTGTTAAAAGAAGCCAAAGAATCCCAGTGCAAACTACTAGTTCTCTATGAGGAAACAGTGTTCCCAGGGGGCTGCTGGTGGCCTTCTATTTACATCCCTCAGCTCCCTTATTAAAGAATCTGAGATTTCTAAGGACCTGGGACCTTTTCCTGAACCATCTAGCATTTGCTTTAGGAAAGGGCAGGTTCTCTCAGCATGCCACCTTCAGAATACCAACATGCACAGCAATAGAGAGAAAAGCTTGTTATTTTATCTTCCGGGCAGAGAGCTTCACTTTGAGTTCTCCCACCTGAAGGAGAAAATGCCAATAAATTTACACCATCATTAAAATAGCATATGATTATTGTGATGATAGTGTTGTTCAGTGTAGATGGGGAAAAAAAAAGAAAGAAAGAAAACCAATAATCTTGAGAACAGTAATATCTTTAGTTCTGCTGAAAGGTGAGCTGTGTGTCATTGAATATCAATAGATATAGCTGAAAAGATAAAAATAGATTTACCTTTACATTAGCAGAGCAGAAAGTAAAAATACTAATGAAAAAGAGCTTCCTGTTCCAACCAGCCCCACACAGCACGGTGCCATGCAAGGGGCAGGGCCAGACAAGCTCTCTCTGCAAAATCATTGACACTGTTAGATTTGCCAGTCAGGTATTTCTTTACACCCAACTTTTAACAGTATGAAAGCATTTATATTCCATCCTCACTAAGTCACCATCTCCACAGTCTTTTAACAATGTGAGCCCTCTTTTCTAGTTTTTTTTTTTTTATCATTCAAGTTATGCTATGTGAATATTGCCAAAGGAGATACATTCCAGTACTTAAAATTCCTGACCAAAGAGGAATTCCCTTGGTGAAGGAAAGCAGTTTCCTACAGTCTACCAGTTAGCTGTCATGCCTCAGTTTCCTCAGATGTCAGTTTTCTAGGCACTTTTCATTCTCAGCCAGGCTCCCTTCCTCAGACCTTTCATTCCCTTCTTCATTTCTCTCTCTCTTATTTCTTCTTCTTCTCTTATTTTCTCTTCTTCTCTCTTTTTGGCCCCTCCGCAAAAAGAGAGGCCTGGACCTGATATTTTCTGTGACCCTCTAAGTAGTCTGAGGCACATGTTGTGTATCACATACATGTGAACAAATGGGCAGGTGGACAGAGCATATTGATCCATTCTTTACTAGGAGAAAATTAAAGATGAAATCATGGGGTTGAGGGACACCTGGTTGGGTCAGTCAGTTAAGGGACTGACTCATGATTTCAGCTGAGGTTATGGATCTCAGGGTCTTGAGATCAAGCTCCTATTCAGGCTCCATGCTCAGTGGGAAGTCTGCTTGGGATTCTCTCTCTCTCACTTTCCCCACTAAAATAAATGAATAAATCCTGAAAAGAAATCATGAGGTTAAAGCATAGGATATTGGCTTTGTCTACTAAAATATTATTAAAACAGCCCATTAAATTTTTAAACACCAGAGTTTTAAAATATTTTTTTCAGAGTTTTAAAATATTACAAAATCTTCCTTACCTCTTTTGAGTAGCATTTTTGCTATAATTTAGATAGTATATATGTCTGTACACTCAACTAAGAGTAGCTGCCTACCTTAGAAAAAAGAAAAATGCATAGAATTTTAGTAGGGTAGTAGACGGTGAGAAAAAATGATGACTCAGTGCCCCATATATATATATATATATATATATATATATATATATATAAAAACCTGAGAAGGATATACAGAGTAGAAACCCTTCCCCCATTCTACCCCAAAACTACAAAGGTTGGGTAATTTAAGGATTATAGACAAATTCACTTAGAGAGATGTTTTGGGGAGTCAAGGTATCTCCATCCGTGGCTATTATCTTAGATTCAGCTACTTAGAATTAGGGTTTGTGGCAGAAATCTCTTTGAAAGTGATTCACAAGAAGGAGGGCTCTAAAGGGAAACCTGAGTGATAGGGTAGGGGAAGAAACTATGCAAAGATGTGGTTTTGGGAGGAATATATGGAGATCTGATCTCAATGGGAGCTCTGGCACATGAATTCCACCACTTGTAATTTATGGGGGCCATCATCCAATCACTGGCTACTGGCGACCCTTGGGAGGGAGTGGGGCATAGTCTCCTGGCATCTCCCTAAAAGGTAGGTCCCTTTAGCCAAGGACAATCTTCCAAAGAAGAGTGCAGATGTGAACAATTATCAGCTAACACTGCAAAAACTGAGGCATGGATGAACCATGCCTCAGTGTGCACCAGCTGAATTTCCTATAGGAACATTTTCCAACTCAGTTTAACTCAACGACTATGGGGCATCTAATATTTTCAAGAAATAGGTATAGCAATATGGGCAGTAATAAATAAATGTATGCTTTCTACCCTCAAGGAGCTCCTAGTCTGATATATGAGACAAATATGTACTCAAATACTGAACTGTGATCTGATTTTCAGATGATGATCATAATCTGATCTAGAATTGTTCTGAGAGATGTCAGGGGCTGAATTATAAAGAATTCAGATCTGCTTTTCTTGTCTACCACCACTTGAAAGGGTAGTTCATCGAATCTCATGGCTTTTAAACCCACCTGATTACTCCCAAATCTGTATCTCCACTTTGAACATCTCCCTTCAACTCTAGAGTCATATGTCCAACTGTCTATGAGACACCTCTTTCTTTACTATCTAACATGCATGTAAAACTTAAGGAGTTCAAAGTGGAACACCATTTTTGTCCCTGCCAGCTACTTTTTCTAGATTTCTCATCTCAGTAAATGTCAGCTCCAAATTTCTAGATAAATAGACCAAGAATTTTAGATTCATTCTTAAAAACTCTCCTTTTGGGGCACCTGGGTGGCTCAGTGGGTTAAAGCCTCTGCCTTCAGCTCACGTCATGATCCCAGGGTCCTGGGATCAGCCCCAAATTGGCTTTCTGCTCAGCAGAGAGCCTGTTTCCTCCTCTCTCTCTGCCTTCTTTTCTGCCTACTTGTGATTTCTGTCTGTCAAATAAATAAATAAAACCTTTAAAAAACAAAACAAAACAACAACAACAACAAAAGCTCTCCTTTTGTAAAGCCCCCATCAGTAAGCCGTGTCTATTCAACCTATGATATTTCACTTCTTTCACCTCTACTACTACGACCCTGGTCATCATCAACTATCAGCTCTTGCCTAGATAATGGCTAGAGTACAGAATGGTCTCTATTCACTTTCTTGAATCCACCCCTCTCTATACTTCCATCCTTGGTCACATATGTAGTCTCTTCTCACCAAAGGAGCCAAAATGACTGATTCAAAACACAAGCCATATCGTATCATTCCTCTGCTTTCATTATTTTACTTGAAGAAAAAAATACAAAGTCTTATAATTTCCTAAATGGCATTCTATGACTTAATGTGTCCATCCTACCTATCAAAATGGGCCATAGCTCAGAAAATGAGCCAATGCAAGAATTTGTAGCTGGCAAGTATGGACATATCATCTTTTATTTACAGTTATGGGAGTGACCATAGTTACTTTTGTAGAAAAATAAGTCAGAAGATAAAACGCTTGGCACAAAACTTTGAGGAACTTCAACTTTTGTAGTCGTGTGAAGGTTGGAAGGATTGGGTCAGGAGATAAAGAAGCAAACTGTAGCCTTTGAGAAAAGTATCAAGATAGTGTAGGTCTTAAGAGCTAGGGGTTGAAGACTGAGACTTATTCTCTAACTCAAGAAGCTATAGTAGATTCCTGGTACCTGTAAACTAACTCAATGACTGAATTTTATATTTTTGCAGTGGATGTATTCTTCAATCACTGAATGATTTTAAATATAATCATTGACTATTACTACTCTTTATAAATGATTGACTATTATTTATAAATGATTGACTATTACTACTCTTTATTTTCTGTAATTACAAAGTCAAATAGTTGTATCTGAGTGCCTTATCATGCTAGACATCTATCTCCACAGTTCCTATTTCCAATGACCATCTTTGTGATAAATACTTTGAACATGCCTCGTTATTTAGTATTGATACTCTTTCCAAACAATTTTGATTACCTTAGGCTTCTTACATTTTCTATTTAGAAAGAAAAGATGATCATGATATTTGGCCTATACTGCTTCTGATTTCTGCACTATTGAATTTCAGAGTTTTATAGTTTTCACTATGTAAAAATCTTAGGAAATCTTCCTAATACTTTGAGGTATAAATGAATGAACTCTAGAATTTGAATAAGATCATTAAAATAAAGTATATTATATTACATTATATTATATATACCTAATATAACCATAATAAGGCTAAAAGAGATAATATATTCCAATGTATTTGGTAAAAGATAAAAAATTATGTAAGTGTAAATTATCTATTTAACAGTCAGATATTGTAATGCATATTATGTAGAGTAATATGATGAGTAAAGAAGTATCCAAGAATAAATATCATCAAGTATCTTCCTCAAAAAAGACACTTTCATTCTAGTATTGGAAGACCAGAGTAATTTTAACATAAATTGGAATACACTAAGATGTAAAACTTAAAAAGAGAGGCACCTTCATGTTCACTGTGATTTTATTTCTTCAATACTCAAAAATGTCATAGAGAATGCCCTCGATTAATGCTTATTGAATAGATCAAATGATAAAGGAATTCAAAGAAATAAATAGATGAAAACAATTTGCAAAATATAAAATCATATTCAAGTATAAACACAAGGCAGTATTATGAATTTTCAAAGCACAGAAAACATACTTCTGAGTAAAGAGCAATGATGAAGTTCCATGAGAAGGGGCATTTGACGGGACTTTACAGACTGGGTAGATTTTAACAAGTAGAGATTCGGATTATTTGTAGAATGGAGGAGTGAGGAAAGCAAAGGTTAAAAAGGGTTGGCAAGCACAAATGTGCTCAGTTCTGCTGGTACTAAGAATATATAATTGGATAGCTTTAGAAGATAAGGTTGTTTTAATATAGGTTTTGCCCCAAACATGGTAATCAATACTGTAGGCTAAATTCTACACAATCTAAGGAAAAACTGTTTTTGAACAGTTGAGTATATTGAGAAATAGGAAACTACCTTTGAAAAAAATAGTCATGCTGTGGTGAAAAGATAACTTAATTAAAAGCTAAGACATTTTATATTAGTCATATAGGATAATTAGAAAAATAGCATTGACTAAGTGTTGACTAAATAGGAGCTCTCACTCCCACTGAAAAACCTATTAAGAAAAAGGCTATAAACTATGGAGAAATGTTTGCTATTTGTCACTGTTTAAATAACTACTGCATTGACTGAAATGTTTAAAGAACTAAATATTTTTCCACAGTTGCAGCCACCTGGTGAGCTGCTAACAGTTAGACAAAGGCAACCTTAAGGAAACATATTTATCATGACACCCCATGCAGTTACAGCCATAGAGAGTTCAACTCCAAAATGGATATTTCCCTTGGGCTGTAAAATTTTGTTTTAGAAAAAACTCCTTAGGGGAATTAAACCTCCCTTTGCTTTTTTAATTGATTTGACTTTTATAGTTATTCAATTATTCTGATGTTCAATAAACTTTTATTAAACCTATGTGTGCCTAACACAAGCCCAGGCACTGAGGGAATAAACAAGATGGGTTTTCACACTATTAGAATCGATACCTTGGGTGCCTGGGTGGCTCAGTGGGTTAAGCCGCTGCCTTTGGCTCAGGTCATGATCTCAGGGTCCTGGGATTGAGGCCCGCATCAGGCTCTCTGCTCAGCAGGGAGCCTGCTTCCCTCTCTCTCTCTCTGCCTGCCTCTCTATCTACTTGTGATTTCTCTCTGTCAAATAAATAAATAAAATCTTTAAAAAATAAATAAATAAATAAATAAATAAATAAATAAAAGAATCGATACCTAAAATAGAAACATTACATCCACTTTGATGGCAGATGAACTCAAGAGAGATGCTTTCTAATTATTTATACAGAAGATATAAAATTGTTCTTCATTATGTCCATTTTCATTCCAGTGCCAAGAACATGCATAAGTGGCAATTAAATGCAAAATTATGACCTACATCACAATCCATTTACTTTAAAGATGAACAGGGTGGAAGATATACCATATAATCTTCATTACTTTCCTAGGTTTTGCCAAGAAAACTTCTTAGATAATATTTATTTAATGTATAAGCTTAGTGTAAGGTAAGTTTAAAAAAATGTAGATGAATATAACACTTACTTTCCATGATATAAAGAAGTGCAGGCCTTCCCCACAAACTCCAGTTCATTCTGTCCACGGAGAAAAGACGCAGAACTAAAGTTTAAAAAAAAAAAAGCATTTTTTTGGGGTCTTAGAATTGCAATTTAGGAAACACAGATTTATGTGGCAGCCCACTTGGGAACAAAATTGTGTCCACTAAGGAATAAAAATCAGAGGTTTCTAAAGACAAAGGGAGCTGCTTTTATACCTTGTTTGCAAAGAATTTTAATTGGTATTGGTGGCAGAAAAGGAATTTCAGTTCCATTTAATTGTTTGCTAAGCCTCTCCGTAAGCATAAGTCCTGTACTGTAGGAAGTTTCAGGTGCTAGTGTAGAGTCCTTGGAATATTTGTGGTTGGCCCACTTCAAGAGTTAAGGTTTTACCCACTGAGTGCATGCATAGGGCCCGTTGCCTTGCTGGCTTCTCAGCTCTATTTTAAAAGCCCTTGATGTAAGTGACCCCATTTTATTTCACCTTTCACAATCCTCAGAAATTATCCCTCTTTAGAAATGATTATAGCAATCCCTGCTTTTTCCTTAGATTTACCCATCTCTCTCTATTTTGCTCTTGCTCTCATTCTGCCTTCATCTCTTTACCTATCTGGAAGTGTGCATTTTGTTTTTTATTAATGGTGGGATCAGGGATGCCTGGAGGGCTCAATCAGTTAAGTGTCTGCCTTCTGCTCAGGTCATAATCTCGGGGTCCTGGAGCTGAGTTTAGCCTTGGGCTCCCTGCTCAGGCAAGAGTTGCTTCTCCCTCTCCCTCCATCCCTGCCCCTCCCTTCACCCTTTCTCCTGCTCTCTTTCTTTTTCTCTCTCTCAAATAAATAAATAAAATCTTTAAAAAAAATAATAGTGGGATCACGCTGTACATAATAATCTGTAACTATTTTTTTCTTTAATATATTGGTGATACATTATTTCAATATATAGAGATACAACTTATTCTTTGCAGTAGCTACATGATGTTCTATGACATAGATGCCTCACAATTAATTCAACAATTCTCCCATTGTCAAATACCTAATTACTAAAGCCTGTGATACAAACAATGGAGTAATAAATATACAAATACATATACAACTTTATGGAGACTTCCAGAATGAGATTGCTAAAATACAGCTGCTCCTCTGAAAATTTTCATTAAAATTTTGAAATTATCTTACAAACATTTTATTTTTTCTATAATTCATTCTATTCATTTATTTTTTACTTATTTATTGAGATTTATTTATGTGCCAGGTCCTAATGTTGCAGATATGCTGCTGAATAAGATACAGTGTAAACCAATAAATACTGGAGGGCAAAACTTTGAGATCTATGTAGCAATTTTATACATTGTGGCAAACACTTCATGGAAGGAAAAGAAAACCACTTAAACTGGTCCAGAGGAATAAAAGAATCCAGGTAGAGATAAAATTTGAAGCAAATTTAGCCAAATGAGGTTGGGTCAGTAAAAAGCATGTATTAAGGTGGTGAACATTCAGGATTTCACTCTGATTATATCTGAGCAAATTTTCCTTTTTTTTTTTTAAACCTGACTAGAAACCCTACTTTCTTTTTTTTTTTTTTAAATATTTAATTTATTTATTTATTTGACAGAGAGAGAGAGATCACAGGTAGACAGAGAAAGAGGGGGAATCAGGCTCCCTGCTGAGCAGAGAGCCCGATATGGGGCTTGACCCCAGAATCCTGAGATCATGACCTGAGCCGAAGGCAGAGGCTTAACCCACTGAGCCACCCAGGTGCCCGAAACCCTACTTTCTAAGTGGCAGGTTGTTAAAGCAGGAACAGAAGATTCAAATTTAATTTGGGTTGAATTTTCTAACAATGCCTTTGCTTCTCTGGCACCTGATTCTTCTGGATAAAAGTTCTTGATGTCAATAGGGAACTATTGGAAAAATGATGAAGTTATAACTCCTGAAAAGGAGCACACTGATTTTGTGATATGAGAGTAACCTCAGGATCTGAGGATAGAATATCTTAGACCCTGGGAAGCATGACAGAGAGAGGAAAATTAATGTTTGTTTGACTTTCAAAAGTGTCTTCACCCTCAAGCTTTGTAATGAAGTAAAGTGCCCTATTAGCTCTTTCAAATTATTGTAAGCACTTTAAATTTAACCAACCTCTGGGATTACAACCCTCCACCAGATGATTCCAACTTAACCATTGATTGATTCTCACTCCCTTTAATTTACTGGGCAATATATCCTTGATTACTATGGGAGCTTTCTAGAGGTATAAATTATTTATGTTTTATAATTATTACAATTATTTATCCATATAATGTGGATCCTGTAATTAGGAAAAATATGCTGAAATTTGTCCTTGAGTTTAGCTGACACAACCATTTTACATCACTTCAGCTGATAGGATATTCAAGTCAGCATCAAATCACTGGCTAGGGTTATTATGGTTGATAGACATGGTTTAGATGTCTTTCTTGCTGGTCAGTGTAAAGTCTGCAGCTGCTAACACGTTATGCTGTACCTGACTGGACACTTTGGGTCAAGTGAAGAGGTTAATATACAAATCCTATAAAGGTTAATGCACTAACTACTAGATGGGAACACCACTTCTTTTCCTAAACTAGACTCTGAGGGTTTATGGGATTGGTTAAGCTGGTGGAGTCTGGGAAGTTGGGAGGCACATTTGAGTTTAGTAGGACACATTGGCCTCACCCTGATGCTTGGAGCATGGTTGTTTTTTAGTATTCATTAAATGGTCTATGAGACAAACTGAACAGGTTTGATTCTGGTCTCTGTTGGTCAGATTACTCCAAGTGGCTGCTGGATTATAGCACTCACAGAAGATTGACTAGACATTAAGCAGTGGGCATTCCCCACCTGAAATCACATTTTGAACCATCTGGCATGATCCAAAGCTTCCAGGCATATGAACACAGTCCTATCAGACATGACGCTCCAAAGGCTTAGAGACTGCCAAGTTTAAATTCTTTACAGTATTTGTCCTCATCCTGTCTTTGATCCTTCTCTCTCATATATTATGACTCAGAAAAATTAGTCATCTATGATTGTGAATGAGTCATCCAGCCAATGCGTGACACTTCTGGTGATAGGAAACTAATTACTTGGAAGATAGATCCATTTCATTTTTGGAAAATATATTATTACTTATGCTGAGGCTTCATATAACATATGATACTCATCTTTTTGTATCTATCACAGAGCTTTGCATGTAATGATAGCTAAGTAAGATTATGCTAAATGAATGAGAATGCACATTGTGGTTTTTGCTGTACTATGAACCAGAGCCAAATTTCACATGTGACAACAACTAAACAGGTACAATAGGAAAGTGAGTTAAAAAGGGAGGTCCTCTGAAATAAGCAAATGAGGAATGGAAGAGCTTCTCTTATTAAGAAGGAGAAATCCTAATGGAGGTAGCAACTTCTTTGGCAGATGGATATCATGGCTGTTGTGAGCAACATGCTATGAGTTGTGTCCCATTGATAGCAGAGAGGTGATAAATCAGCAGCAAGTCAAATAAAATAAAATTGTGTGATCTCATGTTGCCTTTAAGGCAGAGAAGGATGTATGATGGGTGGTTGACCTTTCAGATATAAGGTAAAGATAATGTATTCCTTCTTACTGGTACATGTTTTATGATTAAAGTTAGCTGAAAAAAAATACTCTGTGAACCCAATTCAAAGAAAATAAAATTAAATGAGATTATAGAAAATATTTACCTTAACTAATACATTCACCTCTATCCACAGGCCGGCTGAAAAACTCCAAGGCACTTTGAGCATTGAGGTGATGAATTTGTAATTGGGCTGCTACTAACTTGCTCACTGAACTTCATTTTCCCACTTCAGTTCACATAGTTAAAGACTCAGTTTTGAAGCGAAGCAGTACATTTGCAGAATACTTGCAGGAAGATTCTGACATTACACTGATTATTTGTTTTTAGGTTTTCCTCATTTCCATTACCTTTCAGAAGCTAAATTTGTTCCAGATTTTTAATGTTCTAGAATCCTAGTCTTCTTGGAATTGTCATATTTTACTTCTTTGTCTTTTGAGTAAGTGGGTGAAATTTGGAGCTCATTCTAAATCAATCTAAATTATCTTATCTGTAAGGATTCTACATTTGAATCATCTCCTTATGCAGCTAAAGAATTATAAACCCACTTGTCCCATGTAAGGGACATATGAATTAGATGGATAAAAACCAAGGCAAGTTTCATGTAACTTAGACACATATGATTATATTTCTATGTTCTAGTAAACTATAATTTAAATCATTAATCAAATGAATAAACTGATTTTACTTTACCCTTTTGTGCCTCTAAAGCTATATATATAGCTTTAGAGGTTAGGTATGATTAAATCATTGGATTGGATTTTATACTGCACAATGACTATACTAGTTTGTCAGTGTTTTGGATCACAAAATGAAGAAGACATTTAAAATAACTCTGTGATTTTGATCCACATGTGTTGGTTATACAGTTTATGGAGATGGCTGGGAAAAACAGCAAAATGATGAATTACATTTAAAAATATTCATTTATTTTTAAAAGTCAAAGATATTTATATATATAGTTTTTTCTCCCTCAAATTTCTATTGTGGTAAAATATACATAACAAAATTTACCAACTTTAAAATTTGCCATTTTAAGTGTATAGTACAGTGATATGAAATGCATTTATTGTTACACAACAATCACCACCATCCATCTCCAAAACCTTTTCCATTCCTTGCAAAATTGAAACTCTGTCCTCATTAAATATGAACTCCCTTCTCTCCTCACTTGAGCCCCTGACAACCACCATTCTGCTTTCTGTCTCTATGATTTTGACTATTCTAGGTACTTCCTATGAGTGGAATCATATAGTATTTACCTTTTTATGACTGGTTTATTTCACATAATATAATATCCCTCGAGGTTCATCTATGTTGTAGCATTTGTCAGAAAATTCTTCAGTTTTAAGGCTGAATAATATTCCATTGCATGCATATAGCACGCTTTTCCATTCTTCTGTGGGTGGATGTTTGTATTGCTTTCATTTTTATGTATCATGAATAATGCTGCCATGAACATGGTTACACAAATCTCTCTTTAAGACTCTATTTTCAGTTCTTTTAGCCACACACACACACACACACACACACACACACACACATATGAATTCCTAGATTGCATGATAAATCTTTATTAAATTTTTTGAGAAACCACCATACTGTTTTTCACAGTGGCTATACATTCCTACAAACATTGCAGAGATGTTCAAATTTCTCCACACTGTCACTGACATTTGTTATATTTAGTTTTCTTCATTATAGCCATCCTAATGGGTATGAGGGAATTCACACACACAGTTTAAGAAGAAATATCTGTAAGTGTCATTATAAGAAAACAATGATTTCCTGCTTCAGCATCCCTAGTTTTCACTCCCCAGAATAAATCTCTGACAATTTTTATCAAAACAATTTTATAGAATGTTTGAAATAGTCATTTTTTAGTCAGGTATTTATTATCTTTTACATCCTACAATGAAATAGGAAGGTTTAGGTTTTTATACTTATTACAGACACACACACTGATAAAATTATACACACACTATACCTTCCCCTTCTTTCCTATTAAATTTATATTACCAATTTTGTTCCTAGCCATATGCAAAGTTTACATCACTAAGACTATATAAATATTTTCACAGCTGAGTCAGGTATAGATTAAGGTTTTATTTTAGGGGCACTTGGGTGGCTCAATGGGTTAAGCCTCTGTTTTCAGCTCAGGTCATGATCTTAGGTCATGATCTCAGGGTCCGAGATCAAGCCCCATGTCTGGCTCTCTGCTCAGCAGGGAGCCTGCTTCCCCCTCTCTCTCTGCCTGCCTCTCTGCCTACTTGTGATCTCTGTCAAATAAAATCTTTTAAAAGAGATTTTATTTTATTTTATTTTATTTATTTTATTTTATTATTGGGGAATGAATACCTGAGACTTTTTTCATTTGTCTAATTTCATAAGAATTTTTGTTAATTCATTCTCAGACTCTCTAGAAACAGAAATCTCTAAGAAATATTCTCTGCCTACCTGTTGGTTGCTAGAAACTGCTCTGAGAATCAGGATTTGACAGTGTCCCATAAAAAACTCCTTGACAAACTGGAATGCACATTTCTGATTCTTAGATAATAAACAATATTATAATGTATAAATTTGCAGTTTAAAATATTAGAAGGGCTAGAAGCTATGAAAAGAAAAGATAAGGTAGACTATGATGGGTATAATGCAGATTTCCTTGTTAAATGGGGGCAGACCTCCTTGGAAAGGTAATATTTGAGAAGACATTAAAAGAGGTAAAGGCTTAGAAGTAGTCTGTGAAGAGTACCAATATGGAAACATGCTTGGCAAGTTAGAGAAACATGGCAAAAACTGAGCAAATTGGTAGGTAAGTGGTAGGAGATAAATTGAGATGGGGAAATGCTTAGGAGTGCCTTTTATTCTGAGGGGGGTGGGAAAGTTTTTAGAGCTTGAACAGAGAAATCATAAAATCTGACCTCTGTTTTAAAAGGATCCCCTCGGTATTGTATTGAGAATAGTGGGGACCAATTTTCTTTTTTCTTTTTCTTTCTTTTTTTTTTTTTTTTTTTCATGCCAGGGCAGAGGAGGGCAGAGTAGAACAGAAAGAAGAGTTAAGAGACAATTCAGGGAGTCAGGTGAGTTATTTGGGTTGTTTTCCTGTTGAAACCCTATTGTTCACACACAGCAGGAATTCTAGAGGTTTTGTGTTTTTCTTTAATCTTTATTGCTAGGGCTCCCTGCCTTTATCCAACAGTCTGAATTGCTTAATGTATGCATTCATACTGGAATGTCTCTTCACTATTATCTGCAAGAATGCCCTTGGCTTGCAATGGGTGTCTTGTTAACTAAAGTCTTTTTCTTTATTGATAACTCCTTCATTTTGGTTAAGCAACTATTTTAGTAGATTCTTGAGAAAGGGGGCATAGAAAGTATTTTTTTTTTTTTAGTACTTGTAAGTCTGAAAATGTTTTTATTGCTGCCTCACATTTGATAGATACCTTGACTGAGTAAATAATTCTAAATTGAGAATTAACTCCCTTTAGAATTTTGAAGAAATTGTTCCTTGCTCTTTGGCTTTCAGTGTTCAATTTTGGTATCATAGCAATAGAACCTTGGTAGGGCTCTTTTTTTTCTCTCTTCTTCTTCCTTATTACACTTTTCAAGTCTGGAAACAATTTTTATCATCTCTGGGAAATGGTCTTGTATTATTTATTCTTTGGTAATTTCCTTCTCTATGTTTTCTTACTTTTTTCTGTGTGGTACTTCTATTATTTAGATATTAATAATTAATTTCCTCCTTTTGATATATTTTTATTCCATTTTACAACTAATTATTTCAAATTTTGGAAAATAGCCGCAATTTTTTCCAGCCCTTGAATTGAATATTTCCTTTTATTATTTATCATGTTAATTTCTTAGAATTTCCTTTTATTTTCTGAATATTCCTATGCATCCTATTTATACCAGGTACTTAATGCTGCCCTGCAAATACATTAGATATATATCTTAAACAATTTATCTTTTCTCTTAGATGATGAATTCATCTATGAATTCCATGTCTCTTTCCCATTCTTATGGTCAGCTGGAGACATTTGATAGAAGCATGGGTGATTCATCTACAGGAACAGGTAGGAGGCAGAATACTCCAGACTGTAGTATCTAAGTAAATGGGACACTAATTAAGAACCTGTAAAAATCCTTTTCTTTTTTCTTTCTTTCTTTTTTTCTTTTTTTTTCTTTTTAATTTTCCTCAGTGAAATGGGAAACAAAGACTCCAGGTCCTCTCATACACTTAAAGACATCACTTCAGCAATCCTCAAATTTTTTTGCCTTTGTCACTTTTTCCTTCTCTATGGCATCATTCTTAGCATATTATCAGATGATAGTGTTTCTTGTCTTAAAATCTCCTCCTTTCTCCTCCAGAGAAAGAGCAGGAAAACATCTTAGAAAATTTGTCTATATTCATTGCTCCATTTTCTTTTAAACTCATGCAGATCAGGCCTTTCTTGCTAATAGGCCATTTTGTGCTCTTGTTACGACTATCTTTGTCAAGCTGTCAGTGGCCTAGTTTTTATTGATCCCAATGGTCAGTTCTTAGCCTTCATCTTAACTGACCTGTCAGTGGTATTTGACAGAGTGTTTATTCCCTCCTCCTTGATTAATGTGCATTAGCTGGTTTCTAGAATCTCACATTCTCTAGTGTATCCTCCAAGTCATTGGCAGATTCTTCTCAGTCTCCTTTAATGGGTTTTCCTCATCTCCCAAAGTATCTTAATGTGGTGTCTAAAGGCTCAATCCTGTGTTCTCTTTTCTATTTGTACTCATTTCATGGGTGATCTCATTCAGTTTTGTGGCTTTATATATCCTCCATACTTAACTGTTTTCTGGCCATATATCCTAACCTGGATCTGTCATTTGAACATCAAATATTTTACACCTGGCTGCCTTCTTTACATTTCTATTACAATGCATGCCAGACATCTCAAACTGCATGAGACCAATATTTAAATTCCTGCTCTTTCTCCAACCTCTAAACATGTTCTATGTTCTACTCATAGTCTTTTTCATTCTAGTTAGTGGCAACTCTATTCTTTCTGATGATTAGACCAAAAAACCTTGAAGTCAGTTTTTACTCTTTCTCTTACAATTCACAAAATGACAAAGTACATTTCTGTTTATCTTCAGAGCATAAAGAGCTAACTTCTTACAAATCAAATGCTATCACTGTGGGTCCAGCCATTATCTTTTTTTCTGCTAGATTATTGCAATAGTTTCCTTGCTTCCAACCAATTCTTATATAGTCTATTTTTAATATATCATTGAAAATAATCCTTTGAAAATTTAATCATTTCTTGTCACTTCTCTACTAACAGTCCTGCAATGACTCCTCACCTTCTTTAGAATAAAATGCCAAGTCTTTACAACAGCTTACAACACCATATATTTGACTTCCCATTACTTATCTGTCCTCCGTTCCTACTGCATTTCCTTTTTGCTCATTTCACTCTGTGTAAACAAGCCTCCTTGATCTTATAAGCTTTTATCTAATGGTGTTTGCAGTTTTTATTCATTCTGCCTAGAGCTCTCAACCCCAATGCCTCCATGACTTGTTCTTTCATATCCTCCATGTCTTTGCTCAAATATCACTTTCAGTAAAGTCTTCTCTAATTACCCTATTTAAAATTTCAAGATTGTCTCAACTTCTTGTTTTATATACACCATAGTAATTAGATATTTTAATATGCACTATAATGTATTAATTATCTTGTGCTTAGTTGCCTTCTCTACTAGCATGTAAGCCCAACGAGGAGAGACTATTGGTCTATTTTGTTTACCTAGAACAGTTCTTCTCATTATCTTTCAGCTAACATTTATTAAAATAATTGAATACAGAACCTGCTCATATCTCTGTATGTATTAATTATAAGTTTTGTAAAATTTCTTCTTACCCCCATCTGTTTCAGTGTTTTCCTGAGGTTTTTACCTCTTATTTTACTGTTTGTTTATTCGTTCATTCATTCATTCATTCATTTTTTTTATTTGTCTATTTGTTTCATACCTTTCATATGAAATGCTTTCTTTAAAAATTTCATGATACATGGCCTGCAATTTCATATAATTAAGATGCAAATTACTGAAATCTTATTGACCCAGAGATGACCCAAATGCTCTATTTAGACCAGTCCTCCCCCAACAAAATCAGAGAGAAATTGGAGGGATGTTCACATTTTCAGGACAGAAAAGACTTTGGGTGGAACAGTTCTCATATGTTGTTTTTATTCTGGCTGAACTCTGATCAATGCACGCATAAGAAAGACTCTAAGTAGCCCAAAGGTTAAAATAACTAAACAGAGACTCTAAATGAAGTTTTAATATCAGTCTTTCGAAGTTAATTGCCTGTTAAACACAACAGACCAAATCAACATTATATAGAAAAAAGGGGAAAAAAAATCCAGAGCTTCTTCAACACAACATTCTCTATGTCCAGGATATAATCACAGATTACTGGATTTATTAAGAAGTAAGGAAATCACAACCCATCCTTCAAACAAAAGGTAATCAATAACAACCAATCCCTACATGGCAAATTTAAGAGAAAGGTATTTTAAAGCATTTCTCATTACTATATTCAATGATATAAAGCAAGCCATTCTTGAAATAAATGAACATAGATGAAATCTCAGCAGAGGAATAGAAACTGTAAAGATGGATCAATTTAAAATTCTATACCTGGAAGGTAAATGAAATAAAATACCTGCATAAGCTTCACAGAAATAATGTAGATGATATTATCTAATCAGAACATAGGAAAAAAAATACTGACTCCGTGCATGAATACAGCATAAATTATCTGTACAGTTAAATTTTTAATTCACAAGCAATTGCAGTGTCAGAATTGGAGGAGGCAAAAAAGAATAGAACAAGGTTTTTGAAAAAATAATTTCCCTAAATTCCCAAATTTTGTAAATTCATAGATTTATAGATTCAAAAGTTATTGAATAAACAGCAGAATAAATACAAAGCAAATGACATACTAGTCAAACTGAGGAAAACAAAGATTAAAAAAAAAAATCTTGAGGTGCCTGGGTGGCTCGGTGGACTAAAGCCTCTGCCTTCGGCTCAGGTCATAGTCCCAGGGTCCTGGGATTGAGCCTCACATCAGGCTCTCTGCTCTGCAGGGGGCCTGCTTCCTCCTCTCTCTCTGCTTGCCTCTCTGCCTACTTGTGATCTCTGTCTGTCAAATAAATAAATAAAATCTTTTAAAAAAATCTTATAAGCAGTTAGAGAAAAACTATGCATTAAAAAGGGGACAGTGGAGCACCTGGGTGGCTCAGTGGGTTAAGCATCTGGCTTTGGCTCAGGTCATGATCTCAGGGTCCTGGGATTGAACCCCACATCTGTTTATCCTTCTGTACCTCCCCACTCTCATACTCTCTCTCTCTCTCTCTCATCTGTCTCAAATACATCAATAAAATCTTGAAAAAAACGAAACAAAAACACAGAGTTTAAAAAAATAAAATAAAATAAACAGAGGACAATGATTTCAGATAACATGTATTTCTCATCAGCTACAACAGAGGTCAGAAGATAGAAGAATTAATCTTGAGAGTGGAGCATCTTTTTTTTTTTTTTTTTTTTGACACTTATTCATTTATTCATTTGAGAGAGAGAACACAAGCAAGAGAGGCAGAGGTGAAAGGAAAGGGAATCCCAAGCAGACTCCATGCTGAGTGTGGAGCCCAACTTGGGGCTCCATCTCATAACTGTGAGATCACTATCAGAGCCCAAACCAAGAGTTGGACCCTTAACCAACTGTACCACCCAGGTGTCCCTTGACAGTGGAGCAACTTGTATTAAAAGGAAAAAAAAATGTTTATATTTGGAGATAATATTCTTCAACTGTAAAAGTGTAGTGAGGCATATTTAAATAAACAAAAATTAATAAAATTAATTGCCAACAAACATGAATTAAAAGGGAACTGTTCTACCTAAAAAGATATGATTCCAGATGGAAACACATACCTTAGAAAAGATTGTAGACAATTTTGGATAAATAGAAAATAATTTTCTTCTTACTTTTTTAAACATACATATAACTGTTTAAATAAAATATATTACCTATACTGTGTTGTTTAAAGCATATACAGATGTGATATACATTAAAAACTCTAGCATGAATGATATGGGGAATTGATAAATGGACCTGTATGTGAAATTCTTACAATTTACATAAAGCAGTACAGTATCAACTCTAAGTAGATTGTGCAAAGTTTTATGTTGTAATTCTAGAACAACACCAAAGAAAAAATAATGCCAAATGTTGAGGCAAAAAAAAAAAAGGATTAATTATAATGGAATTCTAAAAAAAAAAAATAAAAGTTATTTAACTCAAAAGAAGATAGAAAAAAGGGGAAAAAAAACACCAGAAGGGACAAATGGGAAAAAAAATAATAAACCTAAATCCAGTGACATCACTAATTACAGCAAATGTATATAGAGTCAGTGACAGATGTTGTCAGAATGATTAAAGATCTAATGGATAGCTCACTTCGTGTGTGTTGGACTCAGAGGGAAATAGCTATAGACCTTTACTCTTGAATCTGTATTTTAAAAAAAAAAATGTATTTATTTACTTTAGGGAAAGAGAGAGAGCAAGAGAGGCTAACATGAGGGGGAAGTGGTAGGGGCAGAGGGAGAGAATCTCAAGCAGCCTCTCTGCTGAGGATGCCAAGCCTGCTGGACTTCACAACCCCGAGATCACCAGATCATGACCTGACTGGAAAACAGAGTCAGAAGTGGACCAATAGCACCATTCAGGTGGCCCTACGTGCTTTTAGGGTAGGTAACATTCTTCTCCTATGTTACTTTGTGGTAGAAATCTAGCTTACTGTATATTGAATGAGGTTAAAAATGCTAGAGGTCTCATCATTAAGTAGATAGTCTTTTACTTACTCCTGCCTTTTTCAGTGTTTCATCTCCATGACAGTAGGGTCTGGGGCGCTTAGTACCATATTCTCTCTGAGTGATCTCCTCAAATAATAAAGCTCTGATCTTCTGCAAGAACAGGAGTGGGTAGAATGTTCAGTCTGCCAATCTAAAAAAAAATGAGACTTTATCTTGAAAAGCCTCATCTTTAAGAGGGTTTCACATGGGACATATTTGGGGAATGCAAATAGTACTCTGATTGTAATGCTATGAAACAAAGAAGCCCCCTTTTTAGGAAATGTCCAGTGGGAAAAAAAAAATTCTCTGGTTGTATATAGCCACATGGTAAGACTTTATTATACTAATACTCTTAGTACCTGTAGATACTTCCTGCTCATTCCTCCCTCCACTTCTCAGGAATGATATAATTATTAATTTTAAGAAAAGGAAAGAACATGGTCACTTTATTCTTTGTGAGTTTTTGTTTTTGTTTTTTGTTTTCCAAAGCCAGGTGACTCTGCAGTGGAGGTGTATTTGATCTTTCAAGCAGGCAAAAACAAGATAGCTTCTATGCCATAGGGTGATCGAGCTTGTCTATGCCAGGGGCTGCATAGTGGTCATTAAAGAGGGGCAGTGGTTAGAAATATAGAGCCGTAGTCTCCAGACAGCATTAGAAATATGAAAGATGGTCATTTCTTTTCCATCTCTCTTTACATGTTTCTTATTACACAAGCCATTTTGATTAAGAAGGGAAAGGCAGGACTATGTATTGTCCTCTTAAAATCTCAATAGTAAATACTTTGGTTTTGCATCTGAAACGTAAATTATATGCATAGTTTGTCAGTTTGTTTCTTCTCATTGAACTATTTTTGAAATAGTCATGGCATTGTCAAAACATGGGTTGTCATTTTTTTTTTTAAGGTTTATCTCTTTCGCTTATTTGGTATAAAAAACCTGTCAATGAGGTATTGCTACACACTTAGCAGAATGATGAAAATTAAAAAGACTGAGGATATCAAGAAATGACAAGAGGATGGTATGAACAGAACTTTTATATATTGGTGGTGGGAGTGTAAATTGGCAAAACTACTTCAGAAAATTGCTTTACAAAACCAGAAACAATTATATGTTTAGCCTATGACCCAGAAATTACACTGCCAGATGTATTTCCAAGATAAATAACGGCATATTTCCACAAAAAAATGTACAAGAATATTCATGACTACTTTTGCATAATAGCGGGAAACAACTTGCAAATAACAAATGTCCAATGCCAGCAAAATTGACAAATTGCACTATATTAATAAAAGGAAACACTACAGAGCAATGAAATAAATAAATCACCACAATATGCAACAACAAGGTGAATTTCATAGACATTATATTGAGCAGAAGAGGCCAGATATAAAAGTGTGTATACCATATAATTCCATTTGTAGGAGGTTTAAGAATAAGCAAAACTAATCTATTTAATCAGAATCTTTGTCTCAAATTTTTATATAAAACTTGTAGCCATGTATTATAAATTCATAATATGGAAATTGGGTACTACCTTTTTATTTATTTTGTGTTTGTTTTTCTTTGAGAGGCCGGACAATAAAACCAAGGGAACTGTGACTGAATGAGCAAGATTGTCAACTTTGAAAAGACATGGTAGATTAGTATTTAATTCTATTAATTGGTTATTAAGCTTTTGAATTTAAGGTCTTATACAATATAAGAAAATGTGGTCTCTATAATATTAGTTGATGGTAAACATTCCAGGTCTTTTTTTTTTTTTTAAATATACTAAAATAACATAAAGAGATATACGTCCTCAGCATTGTTCTAATATCTGGAAAAAATGAATTCATCATTTCTAGTGTTAAAAAATTGGTAAATTGAATTATCTGGTTAGCTTATCATATTCCTATACTTCAGAAAGAATGCAGCAGGTGTTCTATTTCATGGCAATTATTTCATAAACATGGCTAAATTTTCATTCACTGTGAAGAAAGTGACAACAGTACATTTATAAATGGATGAACAAGATGTTGTTAAAAGAAACTATAGCAAATCCTTCTACATTTCAGTAGGATTTATCAAAATATTTCTATTTTTTCATCATATAGTAACAGGATAACTTGAAACAAATGTAAATGAATTTTTCCCCTCATAACTTTTGTTAAAACCAATTATTCTAAAACAGCAACTTTCATAACTTATCAGATAGGTAGGCAACAGCGAGCAAGTGCATTTGCCTTCAAGGGGCTTCCAATCTAATAAAAAAAGGAAAGTGGTTATAGTGCCATGTAATCATTTGTAAGCAAACCACAGGACTAATGTGAAACATTTATCTTCCACAATAACAGAAAACAAAACCCATAATAGAGGATCAGGGACCCAATTAATCTTTAGTTAAATTCTCAACAATATTACATTGATGAAGGGGGACAGTTGACTTAATATGCTACGTAGTTGGTTTTAAAATGATAGATTCTTTAAAAAAAAATGTTGCTAGAATAGACTCATTGCTATTGATCAAACATTACCCTATACTATCCTTTAGCTTCTAACATTTCCCACTCTACCTCCTGAAATTTTTGTCTCCTCATTTCTTTTCTATTTCACTTTTTTTCTAGAATATCTCATCTAATCTGTGATGTTAAACAAATCCGTATGACCCTTCTTAATTTGTAACTGCCTCAAATAGCTGACCATGTTCTACTTCCTTTCAGTCTGCACACTTCCAAAAAAATATTTCCTGGTCCAACCAACCAGTCCGTTGTTTCTTGGCATGCCAACTGATACTTTGAGGTCAGTACTCATGTAACAAACAAACAAACAAATAAATAAATAAAAGTAAAAACAGAACAAAACTGTTTTACTGTAAATGTATTCCATAAGACTAACCCCCTCACACACACACCCACACTTTCCATCATTTTAGCTTATACATACAGTTGTTCAAGGTATTCACTTTCCTTTGATGATTGTACACATTTCAAAAGTTCTCTCTACCTGTATTTCAGTAATCATCTTGGACTATTTTTGAAACCAGTTATGTGACTCACCAAATCCATGTTTAAACCAATATGTAATATTTATTTACTGAGCATTGTGTATATTGTCAGGAACACAAAGCTGATTATTTTAGAGCCTCTAACATGAAGGAGCTCATATTGTGAAACAAAGAAGTGAATCAAGTAGTTATAGTATAGTCTTTCATGAAATATAAAAGGAACTTGTTTAAAGGCTGTGGAATGAAATTCTTTAGTAAGACATATGCCATTTCACAACCTTGACTTCAATGTAACCTATTAATCTCATAGCTATAACTTTGCTCTCCATCTCTCAATTTCCTTCCATGCCACTCACCAGAACTCAAGGTTTTATCCTTATTAAATTTTTCTCCATTCTCTAAATATGCCATGCCTAATTCTATGCCATTTTTCATATGGTTCCATCTGTCTGAAATATCTACCACACTTTTTGGCCTTCTGTCATCTCCTCTTCCTACTTTTTAACTTAGAAATTAACTACCAGATGAAAACTTTCCTGATACTATGAAGATGATTAAAATACTAACTCTTTTGTTTTTCCATGCCCTTTGGGTGTACTTCTAGTAGCTCTCATCACATTTTATAATAATTTAAAATACCATCTCTTTAGAATGTCTCTGAGCTCCTAGAAGGTAGAAACTGAATATATATATACTTAGTACCTGGCACATAATAAGTGGTCAGAACTTTTTTAATAAAATAAAGATTGGCATACAAAAGACGAAATATATGAGAGAAATTCACATCAAAAGAAAGGTCGTTTATTCTTATGATGTTTCTTACGTGCAACTTTCCTATTAATAACTGATTAATTGTTAAGTATAATTTACCTCTAAGGTCTTGGAATTTTCTCAAAATCTTTATTAGTCTGATAGGCTAACTTGGTGTTTCAGAAGCAAGCCTTAAATTAGAATGGCCTAATGTGGAGCTCAGTGGGCTAAAGCCTCTGCCTTCGGCTCAGGTCAGGATCCTGGGGTCCTGGGATCGAGCCCCGCATCAAGCCCCGCATTGGGCTCTCTGCTCAGTGGTGAGACTGCTTCCCCCTCTCTCTCTGCCTGCCTTTCTGCCTACTTGTGGTCTCTCTCTCCCTATCAAATAAATAAAATATCTAAAAAAAAAAAAAAAAAAAGAATGGCCTAACACAGTAAGTTTTATTTTTTGTTCATATAAATTACAATGCCAATGTTCCTATTAACTAGTTCTGCAGGGTGGCCCTATTCCATGTGGTGTCTCTCACAAATTCAAGCTCCATCCAGCTTATGAATTTGCCATCTGTAAAACAAGGTTTCTGAATTTGTCAAAAACGGAAGAAGAATTTGTGTATTAATCTCTCAGCCAGGAATTGACACATATCATTTTTGTTCATATTTCATTGGCTAGAATCAGTCACTTGGCACCATCTAAATACAAGATGGCTAGAATATATTCCCAGGTACAACTTTATACTATAGAGATTTTGAATATTGCTGGTCCATTAGCCCTGTGTTGTACAAGTGAACTGGCTTAAATAATTGTAAATAGTAGTTAATATCTGGAAACTAGGATCTGATAAGTAAAGAGAATTTGAACCCACCAAAATATGCAACTGTAGATGGCTAGAGAAGAGGCTTAATTAACCATGGATTAAATAAAATATTCTTTCTGAAAGTGTTCTTTTTAATTTGGATAGGCCTTTAAATGCAATTTGATAGATCTAGAAAATGCAACTATGTCTGGGTCCCTGAATCTTATTGCTGCTTAAGAGGAAATGTGTTTTGATTCATGATAAAAACAACATAAGTTTTATTTAAAGTTTAGTAAATTAGTGCAAGTTACTGGAATTTTGTTTTGCCCTTGATGTAAGTGATCTAAGTGTCTGTAAAAAAAAAAAAAAAATCATATGCGATTGCTGTTCACATCTGATTTCTGTTCTTCTATGACAAATTCACAATTTTGGCTGTTACAATCACATACAAGTTTGAGGGTTTTGTTATTGAACCCAAACATATACCTACACTGTGGCTAGAGTCTAAAAGAGCTATGTTCTTGGTTAATTGTTAATTGACATGTATATGCCAAGAAATTAAAAGGTCCTAGACTTTGGCAAAATCTTGGTTAGATGAAGTTATATAAGGTTACTTCCTATAGGAATGCCAAAATTATTTTTCTATGCTAACTTAATCTATGCTAATTTCATCTTCCTTACTACCACTCACCTGGCCTACCATTAATTGAATAGAGAAAAATCATTTTATTTCTTCACTTGACAAATGTTTATTGCATATTTTTTTCACATGCTGATCTTAGTACTGGGTATGAACAACATATAGCTTAATACATCTGTAAAACTCCAAGGTGTAATGTTTCCTAAAATTAAAATTGTTTTTATGACTAAATTATAGAACACATGGGAGGGAAATAATTGCATAAGACCCCAAGTATAGTAGTTCCTCAGTAATTTATTGAACTGTTTTCATTTCAACTTTCCTCCTTCCGAATCAAAATAAGAAAGATTTTTTAGGCATCGGTGTTAGTCATGAAACTATAGACAGAATCTCAAAAAAATTTAACTGACTCCACCCAATAAGAACAGGTCACCTGGAAGACAGGAATGGGTACATTTGAAGCACCATAAGACGAACAAAGGAAGGGCCTTAAGTTGTTCCTAAAACCAAAATCATTTCTATCACTTTCACATATTATTCTAAATGCTTAATAATGTAAAGGGACATTTAAAATTACTTTTGGAGAAAATTGCTTCTACCTTGCAGCTGTGAAACAGTCATGCTTAGGGATCATATAGAATAGTTGGTCTACTTAGCTCCACAACAGAATAATTTATTGGGAAGAAAAATATCGGGTGAGTATTCAGCTTTGCATTTTCAAAATGTAATACCTGGTAAAGTGATGATCAAATTTTGTCTTTTTTCCATCTATCCAATCTTTTGTCATTTTATTTACCTACTCATCCACTTAATCAATAAACCTTTGTTAAATATTTAATGCTTTCTGGAAATTTTATCAGGTATTAGGAGTTAGTAGTAAGCAAAAATATGTATGGTTCTTACCCTTGTGGAACTTAAATGAACATCTCTACCAGAATTCACTAGTAGTGATATCTATCATTGTTGGTCTTACTCAATCATTACAGTAATTCCATAAGATAGGCACTATTATCTCAATTTTATGAGTCTGCTGAAGCAGAGAGATGTACCCAGGTCATCAGATTACCAAGTGCCAGGGGCGCCTGGGTGGCTCAGTAGGTCAAGACTCTGCCTTCAGCTCAGGTCATGATCTCAGGGTCCTGGGATCGAGCCCCGCATCGGGCTCTCTGCTCAGCAGGGAGCCTGCTTCCCCCTCTCTCTCTGCCTGCCTCTCTGCCTACTTGTGATCTCTCTCTCTCTGTCAAATAAATAAATAAAATCTTAAAAAAAAAAAAAGAAAGAAATATTACCAAGTGCCAGAACCTACATGGTCTGATTCTAGAGTCTACATGCTGTTGTTGTTAAACCACTATGATACATTGCTTCCACTGTAGTGACTTTTATTGGTACAAATATATGTTATTGAAGGCTTTTAGTCTTCTTTGGAAGATGCATATTAATTCCTTATTGATGGTGACATTCCTTTGAGTGGCAGATTATAAAATTCAACTAAGAAGAAAGATTCCTATATCCAAGGAGCCATCCAATGGAAATAAGAAAATGAATTTTTGATGCTGAGTTTAGGCTTTATCGGCTTTGCTTCAAAGTTAATAGTATGAATTGTAAGAAATGAACTCATATAGAATAGTCTTAGTTATACCACATTAGATGTGTTCAGTTGCTCTGCTCCACTTGGCTCCAACTGTGACATTATATTTTCAAAACCATTGCTTTGCTGTCATTTAATAACTATTCTCTCCAAAGTTCTTCGTAAGTTGCTATGTTTCCAATATGGCAGATGCCTCAAAATGGCTATTTTAGGAGAGAACTACTATAAATATATAGTAAGATGAGCAATGCATTTTGTATTTTATTTGCTACTTCATACAGGTTGTAACACCAGTTTATAGGATATAGTTGATTATTTACAAGGGCAGAGAAAATATTTTTTATTTAATGGGTTTCATTTTTTATTTCTTTCAATTCCATTGTTTTAGCAAAGAACAATTTTGTATATCTTAGAAAACAAATACACTAAAAGAAATAATTCTTGTTTTAAAAAAAAGGAATGTATTCTTTACTATGAAACCCAAATAATGATAATGATAATTAACAATAATAATAATAATATAAATCATTATTGCTAGCATGGAAAATAGGAAAGTCTCATTTACATTTATTTTCATAAAGCTTCTTCCCTTGTCTTCTTTTGATTTTGATAACTACTTGTAGAACTCTAAGCTGTAATTAAAAAAAAAATCAGATATAGCACTGAAATAGTGCAAGTTATGCAAAAAAAAAAAAAAATCCCCAAAAAACCCACTACTCTGAAATCGATGTTTTAATAAACACTTTATCTTTGCCATAGATCTTACCAAATATCTGTTGTTGTTGTTTGCTTCTATCAAGTTAAACATGGGTGTACGAAACTTTCTGGAATCTTTACTAATTATAGTAAAAATTAAGAATACAAAAAACAAACATGCTCACCTACTGCGTAAATCTTAGAGGACCAGGGTACTATGTAAGGGAAGATTCAACATTTCAGTCAGTATTTTATTCTCCATGTAGATAAGCGGTAAATATTAAATTGCCTCTAAAACTTAAATATTGATTTGGACTTTTGGTATAATTTTAATAAATATAAGATATTTTTCAGTTTACTTGTATAGCATTAGTGGATTTCATTTAATTTGAGTGTAAATGTTATATATCTTGGCTTCTTTCTTAGTTTTCTCAGCTTGAGAGAGTAAGGCTAATGCCTAACTTTATATGTATTAATGATTAGAAATAGTTTGTGGACAGTGTCTAAACTATAGTGACACTCACTAAATTGTAACTAAATTTAAGATGCTAAATAATCCTTTGAAACAGAGTTTAGTGAGTGATTTTTAAGTATCACAGTTGATTCTGAGAACGCATATGACACTTTATCCTACTGTATATCCACAGGCATTTATTGTGTTAAAGTAGCTTTCCATAGTTTACATGCTTTAGTACCATTTGAGCTGTTCTATCTATGAATATTCAGTTGCCACTAGATGGTGTTCTTTTTTTTTCTTTTTTTAGTTTTATTGAGAAATAATTGATATACTTCACTGTAGAAGTTTAAAGTGTAGAAGTTTAAAGTGTACAGCAAGTTTATAACATTTTATATGTTATAAAATGATCACCACAATAATTTCAGCTAACATTCATCTTCTCATATAGATACAATAAAGAGAAAAAAATTTCTCCTTGTGATAAGAACCAATAGGATTTATTTAACTAATGATTTTTCTTATATATCACACAGCAGTATTAGCTATAGTCATCATGTTGTATGTTATTTACCTTATAATTGGAAGTTTATACCTTTCGACCACCTTCCTCCAATTCCCTCTCTTCCCACTCTCCACCTCTGGTAACCATAAGTCTGATCTTTTTCTGTGAGGTTTTTTGCTTTTTGTTTTAGATTCTAATATAAGTAATCATACAGTATTTGTCTTTCTCTGTCTGGCTTATTTTATTTAGCATAATGCCTTCAATATCCATCCATGTTGTTGCAAATGATACAATTTCCTCATTTTGAATGGCTAATAGTCCATTGCAGATATATATCACAACTTAATTATCCACTCATCTGTTGATGGAAACTTAGGTTGTTGTCATGTCTTGACTGTTGTAACTAATGCTGCTATGAACATGAGGGTGCAGATATTTTTTTGAGTTAGTATTTTTGTTTCCTTTGCATAGATGTCCAGAAATGGAATTGCTGGATCAAAAGGTTGTTTGTTTATATTTTTAATTTTTTGAGGATGCTTCATATTGTTTTTCATAGTTGCTACACCAATTAACAATCCTACCAACAGAGTACAGGATTTCCCTTTTCTCTGCATCTATGCCAGAATTTATTTCCTATCCTTCTGATGATGGTCATTCTGATAAGCATGAGTTAACGTCTCATTGTGGTTTTAATTTGCATCTCCCTAATGACTGTGTATCTTCCTACACTTACAATGGGGTTATCATCCAATAAATGCATTGTAAGATGAAAATATCATAAGTTAAAAATACATTTAACACACCTAACCTACTGAAAATTATAGCTTAACCTAGCCTGTCTTAAATATGTCAGAACACTTATATTAGCCTACAACTGGGCAAATAAACACAAAGCCTATTTATTGAATATTGTACTAAAATTGAAAGGCAGAATGGCCATATAGGTACAGAATTGTTGTAAGTGTATTGGTTGTTAACCCTTGTGATCACACAGCACACTCAGAGCTGTAGCTCACTGCCCAGTCAGACAAGAGCATTGTACTGCATTATTTCTAGTCTGGGAAATGATAAAATCTGAAAATTAGAAGTATGGTTTCTACTGAATGGGTATTGTATTTGCACCATTGCAAAGTTGAAAAATCGTAAGTCAGATCATCTTAAGTCAGTGATCATCTGTAGTGATGTTGAGCATCTTTTCATTTACCTGTTGGCCTTTCAAATATCTTCCTTAGAGAAATGTTCATTCAGATCATTTGCCTATTTTTTTAAAATTGAGGTTTTTCTTTGTTTTTTTTTTTTTTTTTGCTTTTGAGTTGTCTGAATTCTTTTATATGTTTTGGATATCAGCTCTTCTTCAGATGTATGGTTTGCACACATTTCAAACCTTTGTATAAGTTGTCTTTTCACTTCTTTTTTTTTTTTTTTGGCTGTTAAGAATCTTCTTTTATTTTGATATATAGTTAAAAGGATTTGTTCTTTTTTTATTCACTCATTCATATATTCTTTCAGTCATTCATCTTATCCATCCACTTATTAAGCAAGTATGCTACCTTCACTTAATAAAACTATGCTGAAAAACAACTATATGCAATAACAACAGAAAAACAAAATAAAACACGAATGTTAACGATGACTCTATCCTTGAAGGACACATGGACTACTGCTTCTGACTTTTATTCAGCCAAAATTTATTGGATACAAATCTTGTGTCAGGCTCTATTCTAGGTGTTGTGAACATAGATGAGGAAGAAAAAAATACCTTGTCCTCTCAGAGCTTGTATTGTCATAGGAAAAAAGCAAGCTGTTTTATTGAATGAATAGAAGATAATTTTTTAGCTTATTTTAAAGAGAGAGAGAGAGAGAGAGAAAACGAGCAATGGGATGAGCTGCAGGGGAAAGGATATTAAGCAAACTCCGCACGGAGCCTAAACCCAGAGGCAGGCTCGATCTCACAACCCTGACATCATGACCTGAACTGAAACCAAGTGTTGGTCAGTTAACTGACTGAGCCATCTAGGCACCTAATAGAAGATAATTCTATACAAGCAATAGTAGGGCATTTAAAAGGTAGCATGGGCAACATAGTTACCCTGACTAAATAAAACCTTTCCTCAAGATCAGAAACATAAAACCTATAGAATCCATTTGTGTAAGTTGAATTTTCTTTAGGGTCTCTGTTTTTGTGTCACTGTTTGCCATTGTCCTGCTGTGCTTTAGCTTGTCCTGGAGCTAAACTGTCCAGGAATCATGACTAATTTTTATTTGAAGCTAATTAATATTCCTCAGGTGCATTTATTTTCCCAGTTTGGAAAAATGAGACCGAATATCTCTCTGGTCTCTTGTTTCCTTTATACCGTTAGGCTAAAATGGAAACTGAGGCCTTTCTTCCTCTTCCTCTTTGTCCACTGGAGCGTGTCCCTAGCAAAGAGAACTTCCCAGTCAGAATCAGATGCTTATACAGTGAAAGAGCTGCTGAATGCCTGAGGCATGTCTGAGCAAGCTTTACTGTCCTATTTATAAGACAACAGGGTGCTTTGCTTAGAAAGCCCAGCTTCTTCTGAGAGCCCACAGGCAAATCGGTTACCAGGCAACAACTGATTTCTTATGAAAACCAAATATAAAAGCCTACATCATTAATTAAACAGATAAGGATACAGTCTTCCCCCTAGTTACTAACCTGCAAGCTATGAAGTTCTGCATCTAAAATGTATAATCGCCATTTTGATTTTATAAAGATGCTCTTGTTTTAGTCAAATACAGTTGGTAACTATTTGCCTGTATTAAAAGTTCACTTACTGGTTAGGGCTAGTGAAAAATATTTATCTATCAAAAATGAGATGAAGTTCTGTGTTAGCTTCAGAAAAGTTTCTCAGATTGATGTTCTCCACTTAGTATAAGCAGTGCCATTTCAGGCTTAAGGTAAGAGGAAGAGGAAGAGAACAAATATGCTATAATCAGACCTGAAGGGAAGTAAAGCAGAAGAAAAAATATGTATTACAGGACCCAAAGTTCTATTAGGCAGACTATTAGAAGTATTTAGAGCCCCCAAATTAAGAAGGACTTGTCATAAAAATGAGCAGTTTTTTGTTGTTGTTATTTGCTTGTTTTTTGTTTGTTTGTTTGTTTTTTTACCAAAACCATACTCTAGTGATTACTACAAATGGTAGTCGGAAGCTAGCTGCATTCTGTTCTACTCTTTAGCTCTATGAGGCCATGATAAATTAGTGAGACAGGGATAGAAAGGAAGAAAGACCAAAGACATAACACTGTTTCTACTAAGAGAAGAGAGATGAATAGGTACAGGCAGGTAGGGAGACTCAGGGGAACATTGTTCTTACAGGGAGATAAGAGAAACCGGCTTGTAGACAGGTGTTATTTCAGCAATTTCAGAAAGTTTAAGCTGGCTTGAGTATTATCTCAGAGCATTTTGGTGAGAAATTACTCTACTTTTATCAGTAATTCCTATAATTAAATATTAACTTCAGCACAATTTAGAGTCCTCTGATAGGTAAATAAGTATCCAATAAATACCTAAGAGTCTTGATCTAGAAAGATCATTATATTTTTGAAATAATTGTAGTGATAGTCTCCTCTCAAGTGAGTAAATCTATGACAAACTTGGAGAAGGTGTAATTGACCACTCCTTAAATTTTGTTTGGTGTTTGTTTAAATTCCCATGATGGGATGTTGTTGGTTTTTTTTTTTTTTTATTTTTTATAAACATATATTTTTATCCCCAGAGGTACAGGTCTGTGAATCACCAGGTTTACACACTTCACAGCACTCACCAAAGCACATACCCTCCCCAATGTCCATAATCCCACCCCCTTCTCCCAAACCCCCTCCCCCCAGCAACCCTCAGTTTGTTTTGTGAGATTAAGAGTCACTTATGGTTTGTCTCCCTCCCAATTCCATCTTGTTTCATTGATTCTTCTCCTACCCACTTAAGCCCCCATTTTGCATCACCACTTCCTCATATCAGGGAGATCATATGATAGTTGTCTTTCGCTGCTTGACTTATTTCGCTAAGCATGATACACTCTAGTTCCATCCATGTTGTCGCAAATGGCAAGATTTCATTTCTTTTGATGGCTGCATAGTATTCCATTGTGTATATATACCACCTCTTCTTTCTCCATTCATCTGTTGATGGACATCTAGGTTCTTTCCATAGTTTGGCTATTGTGGACATTGCTGCTATAAACATTCGGGTGCAAGTGCCCCTTTGGATCACTACGTTTGTATCTTTAGGGTAAATACCCAATAGTGCAATTGCTGGGTCATAGGGCAGTTCTATTTTTAACATTTTGAGGAACCTCCATGCTGTTTTCCAGAGAGGCTGCACGATTGGAAGAATAAATATTGTGAAAATGTCTATGCTACCTAAAGCAATCTACACATTTAATGCAATTCCTATCAAAGTACCATCCATCTTTTTCAAAGAAATGGAACAAATAATTCTAAAATTTATATGGAACCAGAAAAGACCTCGAATAGCCAAAGGGATATTGAAAAAGAAAGCCAAGGTTGGTGGCATCACAATTCCGGACTTCAAGCTCTATTACAAAGCTGTCATCATCAAGACAGCATGGTACTGGGATGTTGTTTTACTAATGAATTTGGCTGGTAAACTGAATCATGTACATTCTCCACTTCTCCAACTTGTGATTGAAACAAATAAAAAGTGAACTTTTTTGTCTCTGAAGTAATTACTATGAGAAAATGATTAAGAATATGCCTATGCTTTGTAGACAACTATGTTTCTGTTTTCAAGTTTGGATTTGCCAAGTTGCGTAAATGGTCTGTAATAAGTCTTGAGTATTACACCCTGCGTCCTTGACTAATTCTTCCAGAATCTAGTAATAATCTGCATCCAATATGATGGTAAATGCTTGCCTGTCAGGAACAACACAAAAACTAGATTCTCTTCTGAGAAGTGTGTCTTTTGATAGCAGTAGAAAGTAGGGTGAAAAGAGTTCAACTGACATTGCTACAAATTTCTTTAAAAGATGAGTAGTTTAATGTCTTTTCATTTTTAGTTTCAAGTTATGTTTCTCCAGAAGAAATGCTACCAAAACTTTATTGTGTCCTTTTTAAAGTATCACATTTGGATGAAATGTGGCAAAGTAAAAATTGGTGAAACGGAGTATATGACATGGACTTTCTCTTTATTATTTTTGCAGATTTTCAGTAATTTCTCTATTATTTCAAAATAAAAAGTTAGAGTATAATTGTGATTAATAATTTTGGATGTATTACATAATAAATTCTCATTGCTATCTGTGTTTTTATTAGAGAATCTTGAAAACTATTTTTGAGGCTATTGAATCACTGAGGTGGTTTATGTGCGTGTGTGCTGTTATTTTGTCTGTTTTCTTTGTGTCTATGTTTGTCTTAAACACAATCATGCTGAAGATTTATTCTGATTATGTTAACTATAAATATTCAGTATTAATGGCTACATTATTGACAATTCTGTTCCATATTTTTATGATGCTTTGCTCTAATTTAAATGATAAAGGAAGCAGATACCTAATGATTGCTTATTAGGTCCAGATTTTTGCTAGGTATTTTTACTCATGTTATCTAATTTAATTCTTATAATAACCCAATGAGTTTATGTGATGTTATCTTGATATTTTAAATGACAAAAATTATTTTCAGTACATATTTTTTCAAGGTCATATAATTTTAGTAAATGAGTGAACACTGGAATTCAGAGCTATCTTACTATTAGCTAATGATATTTTGATGCATTAGTTCCTGCTCACAATTGAAATTCTTATTTTCAAATGTTAATATATATTCTTTATGTTCAAAATAAATATAAATGTGATACAGGAAAATTTCAGGAAAAAAAAAAAGGTGTTTGATTTAATCTTTAAAATAAACATTTCTCAGGGCCCCAGGGTGGCTCAGTCATTTAAGCATCTGCCTTCAGCTCTGGCCGTGATCCTGGATTCCTGGGGCAAATCCTGCATTGGGCTCCCTGGTCTGCTGGGAGCCTGCTTCTTCCTCTCCCTCTGCTTCTCCCCCTGCTTGGGCCCTCTCTCTCTCACTCTCTTTCTCAAATAAATAAAATCTTTAAAAATAAAATAAAACAAACCTTTCTCAAGTGCTTGGATTTATAGAACAATACAGTCATAGTATCAATTATTCAGCAAATTCACAGTCAGATCTTCTTTTTTATCTTTATTATATGTTTTTAACTCAGAAGTTCACTAGATCATTAAAATACATATTCAAACCTATAGTTGGCATGATTAATACACATCTTTTATATTCCATTAACTCTGCTTCTAGCACAGTGATTCCCAACCAGAATGAGGAGCTATCACAACTGACTGCTTATCATCACCCCACCTCAACCCCTTAGGCTATAACAGAACCTGGGCATGGTTTAAAAATTGGGTGTGTAATCTTAAAAAAGATTTACATGTAATTCTTGACAAATCCCTGTCAAAATTTTTCCATAATCTCATTTTGTAAATTAAGAATAAAGTTATATTCTGAGATTGTATCACAATTCAAGAAAGCATATCAGAGGAAACATTTATCCTCCTATGACATTGCTAGTTACTGTTGGCTTTGATTTGATCTACATAAAAACCTAATATTTGAGAATTTTAAAGCTTCTCCAAAGAAATTGCATGTTGTGTCATTAATATATGTGGCTTTAATATATATATATATATTTTTTAACAACAAATACCAGTCAGGCAAATCGAATCTCCAAAGTCATCTTTTAATCCCCCTCTAACATTCATATACATTCTATCACCAAATAGTAATTTAACTCCCACTTTGAAGTAAAAAGGGGGTGTGTGTGTGTGTGTGTATGTATGTATGTATGTATATATGTATATGTATAAGTATATTATATATATATGGGTACCTATATAGAAAATTCCCATGCTATACATAATGGAGTATTGGAATTTTAATTCTCCATTGTTTATGAGTCTGGAGTGTTGTCCTTTTTTATGTAGGAAAGCGCATCAGTATTGCAAAGACTAGAATGGTTGATCTAAGAACTGGCAAATGCTTTATATATCATATATATCATAATATTTTATATATATATATATGATCCTTTGATTTGTCACAACTATACTCTAGTTCAGGTTTATATTACTTTATACTTGGACTGTTGCAATAGAATAAATTGTCATGTTCAAATACAAATTTGTATGTATGCCCATATATGTCTCCACCAAAACTTGTAAGAATACCTCTGTTTCATTTAAGATCAAATTTAACTCCCTAACCCCTATGTGTTTGTTTTTTTTTTTCAGCCTTACTTTTATAGCTTTCTATGGTACACTCACTTTTGCTACATTGTGGGCCCTAGGGCACAAAACCTCTCCAAAAAGGTTTTTGTTTTGTTTTTTATGTTTCCTCAATCACAAATACTCTTTCATATCTCTAGATCTGGTTTTTTAATAATTGTTTTCATCTGTAAACTGTTTAACATAATGCCTAATATTTAAAAAGAGCCCATAACTGCCACATATTATATTACTCTTACTAAGTGATTATCTGAATATTCGAAGGCTATTTCTAAAGCATCATTTCTCATTATCTATTTTTTTAAGCTATCCTGTCCTTTCCCTTTGGTTAAGAGAAATGGGGGAAAATTTTCTGAATAAAGAAATGAAATGTATTAACTCACTCATCATATAGCATAATATTATAGAGGAATGCTTCCTACCTGGTATTTTAAGTAAAAAAAAAAAATCCATTACTTGTATTTTCATGAGTAACAAATTATAAAACACATAGCTATATATTAACTTGTAAGAAAAATAATGTACTTCCAGATGCCAAACATGCATCAGTTAACTTTGCTCACCCTTTTTTTCCTTTTTAAAATCCTTTTCTTATAATATTCAAGTCACTAAATAAAATAACATACCTAGTATAAACAATCCATTGCTTAAAATTATCAAAGGTATGAATAGTAAAAGAAGATAAAGGAAAGGGCATCAAAGCCATCATTTTATGAATACACTTCTTATTAAACCATAATTCCAAAAAAGACTGTAGAGAAGCCCATAAAAGACATGCAAACACAATTTTTTCAAAAAACACCTCTTTTCAATATAGATAACAGTTTGGAAGTTAAATTCTTCAGGAAAGAGTAGCCTATTTTAAAATGTTGCTAAACCCTATTATATACATTTTACTTTCTATAGCAATTAAATATTCAAAATGATAGTAGAAGCAGAAAGCCACCACTCGTTTTTTGCCAGCTCTCATATCCTTGGTAGAGTCTGAGACATTTAGGAACAGAGTTTATTACTGATTAGGAAGCTACATTATCTTATCAGATAATAGAAGATTCAAGAATACTACTAAGAATCAAAAGGAAAAAACAAACAAACAAAAAAACCCAAACACTATTACTTGTGTATACCTTCCTTATACCCAAGTGATGAAATTTCACATGTGGTATCTATTTCAATACTAGAAGAAAAAATAGCTTATTTTATGAAAGAAATCATGGTTTCAGATCATGAAAATACACAGAGAATCTTTGCTTTTGGGTGAGCTGAGTGAATAGGTAAATATCTGAGATCAAACAGCTGCTTACACAGGAAATGACAGGACTGACCTAAGTCTTCTAAATGGAAGTGTAGGACTCTCTTTACTCCAGTTTATATACCAAAGCTATCCTCAAGCAAACAGAACGTGCAAGTGTTATCACCTTTATTAGCAAAAAAGTCTATTAAATAGACTCTAAGCCTAGTCCAGCCAATCACCTCAAGAATAAGGTATATGACTACTAAGAGAAAACAGGACACATGTTTTATTGTCATTGACAAAGTGGTCACAAAACTTTCATTCCCATACTCCACTGTTTACGAGTCTGGAGTATTGTCTTTTTTTTATGCAGGCAAGTGCATCAGTATTGCAAAGACTATCTAGAATGGTTGACCTAAGAACTAGCAAATGCTTTATTCCACTTAAACAAAATGTAATGAGCTCCTTTTATATGGAGAGGCAAAAGATCCAGAATAGCCAACACAATACTGAAGGAGAAAGACAAAGAGATTATGCAACTTCAAGACTTACTATAAAGTTGTCATAATCAAGAAAGTGTGGAGCTGGTGAAAGAATGGACAAATCAGTGAAACACCATGGAAAACCCTGAAGTTGATCCATATAAATATAGTCAACTGATTTTTGACAAAGGTGCCAATTTATGTAATGTATAATGTTATTGCTGAAAATGTTTTATAATCCATGAAAAAAATTCCAAAATACTAACACTTGGAATAAATGCTCAGATGGCAAAATTCACTAGTCAACTATGTTTTATAGTCATCATCTATAAAACATTATCAACAGTTGAATAATTTTCTCTCTTATGTACTTCTTTGTATTGTTTTCCATCAGTTAAGTCATGAAGGGGATGTATTGCTTTACGTAGCTGAAAAGTCTAGAGATAAATATAAATTTAAACGAGGCTGGACACAGGACTCCTGGAAGGTAATAGAGATAAATTGTGTCTATCTCTATTCTTTGACTTGGCTTTATTTGGTATTGGCTTCATTTTCAGCCTCCACGTGATACTTAAATGGCTGCCAAGAGCTCTAAGAGAATTGTGCCTTGTGTTCACCCCAAATGGAAAAGAGACTACAGTTCCTTTTCAGGACCAAGGATTATTTATTTGTGCCTAGGTAAATTTAACATTGGTCCCAGAACCAGTCAACAGGCCAGCAAGATAAAGTTATTCTAATTAACATGACCTGGCTAAAATGCCCCACTCCTGGAGTCGGGATAGAAACCAAATTAAATTTTAAAGAAATAACTTAGAAGAGGCATGATTCCCCTACCAGAAATTCATGATACTGAAGAAAGGAGGTTTGGCCCCTGGCAGCCAAAAATCTTCAAATGTCTGTAAGGTATAAACTATGAGCTGTGTCTCAGTATCCAATATCCTTTCTTTTCTCTGGCAATCGAACATTTGAACATCAGCCATCCACATAATCCCCTTGGTATAGACTGTGTCTCTTATTCTCCCTTGAAATTGTATGAAGTTATTTATCTGAGTGTGAGCAGAGATTTGTATGAAACTTCTGGATAACCTCCATAAAAATGGTTGCTCTGAACTCTGTATCTATCCCAGTCTGTATGCAATGAAATGTCAGGAGTCTTTGGCCACCTTGTAAGAGAAATCTAGAACCAGTCATTCCTTCAGTACCAAAAGATAGATTCCTATTATTTAAAAGGAAAAAGGTGTATATGTATGTTTTCAATTAATTTATTTATATTGATCATGCTCATTTTCATATGATAACCATTATAATTGCTAAGAATGATGCCAGGATCAGGAATGTGGTTTGCCTGGGGAAAGAGAGACATTTTCGATTCATATGCATAATAAGAAACTATTCATACTATTTCTAAACACCTCTAATTTCAATAGGTAAAATTTATTCTTAATAGGGGAAAAAATGGTTCCAAATTGGGCACTTGCCCCAAGCAAACAATGAATTCTATATTCAACTTTATTTAGGTTTAGGTCTATTTTACTGATGAGAAAAATGACATAGATCAATCCTTCTTTGGACAAATAGTATGGTTTTTAGAACTGTTCCTGAAAAGAAAGTTGCTAGTATTTGTTAAGTGTACCATAAAAATTATCAGAAAATAAGCAGACATAATCTTCTACTTCAGGAGGGATTGTTTTAAACACAAAGTGTGATTAATTTTGACATAAACCATGTTATGGTTCTAATTAAGTGTCCTGGTGGGTTAGTCTGTGTGGAGAAGATTCCCTGACCCTTAATGACAAGTATAAATGAGAAAAGTGGTTCATTCAGATAAGAAATGTGAAGGCTTCCATGACAGCCCTTTCTCTTATACAAAAGCCCAACATTCAGAGCTGCAAAAATTAAAAGGGATTGAAAAGCATCATTTTCTTAATGAATTACAGATTGTCAATATACTCATATTACTATCATTTCATAGGTCACTGGGTCAAATGGTTTGAGTTCTTAAATAATACTATAAATACTTGACTTTCTCATACCTCTCTTTATGCTTGAGATTGACATACAAGTAATATGTACCTTCAAGGGTTGTGAAATTCTGTAAGATCCAAGCCTGCAGGGGCACCTGGGTGGCTCAGGCTTTAAGTGTCTGCCTTTGGCTCAGGTCATGATCCCAGAGTCCTGAGATCAAGCCCTGCATCAGGCTCCCTGCTGGGCGGGAAGCCTGCTTCTCCTTCTCCCACTTCCCCTGCCTGTGTTCCCTCTCTTGCTGTGTCTCTCTCTGTCAAATAAATAAATAAAATCTTAAAAAAAAAAAAAAAAAAAGAAAAGAAAAATCAAGCCTGCAGAACTTTTATCAAAGTCTCCTTTAGGGGGGAAGAAAAATAAAAGGAGATTCTACTTATCATTATTTAATAGGTAAAAGCCATTATGCATTTTTATGGCAATTTAACCTTATTTCTGAGCTTCTGAGGTAAAAAATAAAGCTGTACATTTCTTTGTCTTTTTACACTGTTTTTGCTATGTCCCAAAGATTTTGAATTGTGTTCCTATTTTTATTCATTTCCAGGTTTTTTTTTTTTTTTTTTAAATTCCCTCTTTGATTTCTTTATTGACCCACTGGTTGCTTAGTAGCATGTTGTTTACCCCTCACATGTTTGTGTTTTTTCCAGTTTTTTGTTTTTTTCTTGTAATTGATTTCTGGTTTCATAACTTATGGTCACAAAGGATACTTGGTATGATTTCAGTCTTTTAAAACTCACTAAGACTTGTTTTGTGATCAACGTATTGTCTGTCCTGGAGAATGTTCCATGTGCATTTGAAAAAATTGTGTATTCTGCAGTTTTGGATGGAATGCTCTGTATATATCTGTTAAGTCAGTCTGGACCAATGTGTCATTTAAAGCCCCTGCTTCCTTATTGATTTCCCATCTAGATAATTTATTTATTAATGTAAGTGGGCATTTTAAGTCCCCTACTATTAATGTATCACTGTCAATTTCTTTCTTTATGTCTGTTAATATTTGCTTTATACATTGAGGTACTCTCAAGGTGAGTGCATAGATATTTACAAATGTTATACCCTTTTGTTGAATTAATCAGTTTGTCATGTAATACTAATACCCTTCTTTTTCTCTTATTATAGTTTTTGTTTTAAAGTCTATTTTTCTGATATAAATATGGCTACCCCAGCTTTTTTGTTGCTTCTTTTTATTGAATATCTTTTTCTAGCCTTTCATTTTCAGTCTGTCTTTAGTTCTAATGTGAGTCTCTTGTAGGTGACATATAGATGAGTCTTTTTTTTCTTTTATTTTCTTTTTCTTCTTCTTCTTCCTTTTTTTTAATCCATTCAGCAACTCCTTGTCTTTTCATTGGAGCATTTAGACCATTTACATTTAAAGTAATTATTGATAGGTATGTGTTTATTGCCATCTTGTTAATTGTTTCCTGATTGTTTTGGTAGTTTTTTTCTGTTCCTTTCTTCTTTTGTTCTATTCTCTTGTGACTTGATGACTTTCTTTTGTATTTTTCTTGAATTCCTTTTGCTTTATTTTTTGTGTATCTAAGTTTTTGATTAGTGATTACCACTAGGTTCATATACAACATCCAATGAAGACAATGGCCTACCTCAATTCACTGGCAATAATAGGCAAGTAAGATAAAGATTCAGATGCAAGCCCACATAAAGCTTCCATATTCAACCACAAATTAAATGTCATGATATACCAATCACACTTCTACCTTCTTGATGTAATGTCTGCTATACTAGCATTAAATTTTTGTTTAGATTCATATTGTTGATCATTAAGACTTGTTAGAAAATGTATTTGTCCTGATATGTTTTTGTATCTATATACTATATAAAAATGAAAAAGTAATTTTTGTATGTCAATATAGATAAAAAAATTAAAGGACATAACACATTTTCATAATAATCTTTAAAAGCAAAGTCACGGGACGCCTGGGTGGCTCAGTTGGTTAAGCAGCTGCCTTCGGCTCAGGTCATGATCCCAGCGTCCTGGGATCGAGTCCCACATCGGGCTCCTTGCTCAGCGGGGAGCCTGCTTCT
>NC_081570.1:60779045-60839397 GCF_022355385.1 Mustela nigripes | reverse complement strand
CTCGATCCCAGGACGCTGGGATCGAGTCCCACATCGGGCTCCTTGCTCAGCGGGGAGCCTGCTTCTCCCTCTGCCTCTGCCTGCCATTCTGTCTGCCTGTGCTCGCTCTCTCCCCCTCTCTCTCTCTGATAAATAAATAAAATCTTTAAAAAAAAAATTTAAAAAAAAATAAAAGCAAAGTCACAGACACTCCAAATCTAGTTGCTTTCTTATAGCTTATTAGTTAACATTTATATATATATATATATTTTTTAATTTACTATATATCAGACCTCAATAATATAGTAACTCAATAAATAATCTCAACAATTCCATGAATATAGTAGTATTTCTGTTTCCACTTTACTGACAAGGAACTGAAGCATATAAAGTTTACATACCTTGTTCAGAGTCATGCAGCTAATAAGTGACAGTGGTAACATTCTAACCAGTCTGATTCCATACTTTATCCTGTATTCTATTTAGGAAGATCAAATTTTTATAGGGAAAATATCCATGTTTGAAAGAAAGGATATTGCTGAAATGTAAAATGTATATCTATCTGGGTCCTTGGATGGCTCAGTCAGTTAAGTGTTTGACTCTTGATTTCAGCTCAGGTATGATCGCAGGGTCATTAGTGGAGCCTTAGAAAAAAAGACCATTATCTTTCTCATCAGGGATTCTGCTTGAGATTCTCTCCCTCTTCCTCTGCCCCTACCTCCTTGCTCTCTCTCTTTAAAATAAATAAATGAAAAAAATAATACATCAACTTTCTACAGATATAATACATAAACACACACACCCACATCAAAATATATATGGTGGTTACCATAGTTCCAATACCCACTTTAATTTTAGTCTTTAAGAAGCCCAAATCACTTTTTATAATGGTATTTTTCTAGATGTCTACTAAGTCTATATCTGTGCTTATAGACTTTGAAGGACCATGTCCTACGTTTTAAGACATTAACAAGGAGGTAGATGCCTGGGAAGCACATTGGATCCTTGTAACCAGAATATGGCAGAAGACGGTTTTACTCTGGGAAAGGGAGAACTACTTGTGGCAGAACATTCTGTGGGCAAGGGAGATGGTGTTGCAGGGTATTGTCAATGCATTCCTCTCATTTGTAAATCGATTTTTTAAAAAAATTCCAGTATGGTTAACTTACAGTGTTATATTAGTTTCAAGTGTAAATATAATAATTCAACAAATTGTACATTACTTAGTGTTTATCATCATGAGTGCACTATTAATCCCCTTTATCTATTTTACACATCTCCCCGCACATCTCCCCTCTGGTGACCATCAGTTTCTTCTCTATAGTTAAGAATATGTTCTTTGGTTTGTCTCTATTTTTTCTTTATTCATTTATTTTATTTCTTAACTTCCACATATGAGTGAAATCATACAGAATTTGTCTTTCTTTGACTTATTTCACTTAACATTATACACTTTACATGCACCCATATTGTTGCAAATGGGAGATTTTGTTCTTATTTATGGCTCAGTAATATTCTGTTGTATGTATATACCATGTCTTCTTTACCCATTCACCTGTTGATGGACACTAGGGTGGCATCCATATTTTGGCTCTTGTAAATAATGCTTCAGTAAACATAGGGGCACATATATTTTTTCAAATTAGTGTTTTCATTCTTTTTGGGTAAATACCTAGGAATAGAATTACTGGATCAAATGGCAATTTTATTTCTAATTTTCTGAGGAAACTCCATTCTGTTTTCCACAGTGGCTGTACCAGTTTGCATTTCCAGCAATAATGTCCATCCTTTTTCTCAACATCCTCACCAATACCTACTTTTCTTGTGCTGTTGATTTTAGCCATTCTGAGAGTTGTGAATTGATATCTCATTGTAATATTGATTTATATTTTCCTGGTGTTAAGTGATGATGAGCATGTTTTCATGTGTCTTTTGGCCATTTGTTTATCTTCCTTATAAAAATGTCTGTCATTCCTTCTGCCCATTTTTAATTGGATTATTTGCTTTTTGGTTGTTGAGTTTGGTAAATTCTTTATATATTTTACGTACTAACTCTTTATCAGATATGTCTTTTGCAAGTATTTTCTCCAATTCTATAGGTTGTCTTTTAGTTTCATTGATTGTTTCCTTAACTGTGCAGAAGTTTTCTATATTGATGTATTCCTAATAGTTTATTTTTGCTTTTGTTTCCCTTGCCTCAGCAGACATAATCTAGAAAAATATTGCTAGGGCCAATGTCAGAGAAATTACTGAAAAGCACTGCCTGTGTTTTTGTCTAAGATTTTTATTGTTTTAGTTCTCAAATTTAGGTCTTTAATCCACTTTCAGTTTATTTTTGCATATGGCATTAAGGAATTGATCCACTTTCACTCTTTTGCATGTAGCTATCTAGTTTTCTCAACACCATTTGTTGAAGAGACTGTCTTTTTCCCATTGCATATTCTTCCTTCTTTGTCAGTGATTAATTAGCCATAATCATGGGTTTATTTCAGGGCTTTCTATTCTGTTCCATTGATGTATGTCTATTTTTCTGCCAGTACCATACAACTACTACATTACTACATTACAAAGCTGATTACTACAGCTTTGTAATACAGCTTTAAATATGGAATTGTGATATTTTCAGTTTTGTTCTTTTTCAAGATTACTTTGACTAGTCAGTGTTTTTTTTTTTTTTGTGGTTCCATACAAACATTTTTGTATGTTCTACCTTGTTCTACATTGCTCTAGATTGTTTGCTCTAGTTCTATGAAAACTCTTGGTACTTTGATAGAGATTGCATTAGAATAGTAGATTGTTATGGGTAACAATACACATTCTTTTATTCCATGAGTATGAAATATCTTTCCATTTGTGTCATCTTTAATTTTTTTCATCAGTATTTGCAGTTTTCAGAGTACGGGTTTTTACATCCTTGGTTAAGTTTATTTCTGGGTATTGTATTCTTCTTGATATAATTGTAAATGGGATTCTTTTCTTATTTCTCTTTCTGTTACTGCATTATTAGTATGTAGAAAAGCAAGGGTTTTCTACCTATTGATTTTGTATTGTGCGACCTTATTAAATTCATTTATCAGTTTTAATAGATTTTTGGTGTAGTCTTTAGGGTTTTCAGTATATATAGTATCATGTCATCTGCAAATAGTGAAAACTTTTACTTCTTCTTTACCCATTTGGGCGCATTTTACTCCTGTTTCTTATTTGATTGGATAGGATTTTCAGCACTATGTTGAGTAAAATTGATGAAGGTAGACATCTTTGTCTTGTTCCTAATCTTAAGGGAAAAGCTTTCAGTTTCTCACCACTGAGTATGATGTTAGCCCTGGATTTTTCATATATAGCCTTTTAATGTTGGGGTATATTTCCTTTAAGCCTACTTTGTTGAGGTTTTTATTGTTTTTGTTTTTGTTTTTTCCATCATGAGTGGATATTGTACTTTGTCAAATGCTTTTTCTATATCTACTGAAATGATACTGTTTTTATCATTTCTATTATTTATCATGTAGATAGACTTGAGAATGTGGAACCACCCTTATATCCCAGGAATTCATCCCACTTGGTTACAGTAAATGGTTTTTTAATATACTGTTGGGTTCACTTTGCTAATATGTTGTTGAGGATTTTTCCATCTGTGTTCATTAGAAATATTGATCTGTAGTTCTCTTTTTTAGTGGTGTCTTTCTGGTTTTGGTGTCAGGGTAATGTTGATCTCATAGAATGAATTTGGAAGTTTCCCTTCCTCTTCTATCTTTTGGAAATAGTTTGAGAAGCATAGATATTAATTCTTTTTTAAATGTTTGTTAGAATTCACCTATGAAGTCATATGGTCCTGGACTTTCATTTGTTGGGAGTTTTTTCTGTTACTGATTCAATTTCTGTTCTGGTAGTCATTCTGCTCAAATTTCCTTTTTCTTCATGGTTCAGTTTCAGGAAATTATATGTTTCTAGAAATTTACCCATTTCTTCTAGGTTGCCCAATTAATGACATGTAATTTTTTGTAATATTCTCTTATAACCCTTTGTATTTCTGTGGTGTCATTTGTTACCTCTTTCATTTATGATTTCAATTATTTGAGTCCTTTCTCTCTCTTTTCTCTGTCTCTCTTTTAATGAATCTGCCTAAAATTTTATCAATTTTTAAAGAAACTTTTCAAAGATCTTTTAAAAGAACCATCTCGTGATATCAGAGTGATCATATGATAGTTGTCTTTCTCTAATTGACTTATTTAACTAAACATAATACCCTCTAGTTCCATCCACATCATTGCAAATGGCAAGATTTCATTTCTTTTGATGACTGCATAGTATTCCATTAATATATATATACCACATCTTCTTTATCCATTCATCTGTTGATGGACATCTTGGTTCTCTCCATAGTTTGACTATTGTGGATATTACTGCTATGATGCAACATGGGGGGTTTGGGGGGTAGGAAAAGAATAAATGAAACAAGATGGGATTGGGAGAGAGACAAACCATAAGAGACTCTTAATCTCACAAAACAAACTGAGGGTGGTCAAGGGAGGGGGCTAGAGAGAGGGTGGAGGGGTTATGGACATTGGGGAGGGTATGTGTTTTGGTGAGTGCTGTGAATTGTGTAAACCTGGCGATTCACAGCCTTGTGAATTTTATTTTTTTCAGTCTCCTGTTCAGCTAAACCTGGGGCCAATAATACATTATATGTTTAAAAAAAATTAAATTAAAAATAAATAAATAAATAAAAGAACCATGTCTTGGTTCCATTGATCACTTCTACTTTTCATTTTAGTTTCTATTTTAATTATTTATGTTCTAATCTTTATGATTTCCTTCCTTCCACTGTTTTTAGGTTTTGTTTGTTCTTTTTCTAATTCCTTTAGATATAAGGATAGGTTGTTTTTTTTTATAATTTTTATTTTTTATAAACATATATTTTTATCCCCAGGGGTACAGGTCTGTGAATCACCAGGTTTACACACTTCACAGCACTCACCAAAGCACATACCCTCCCCAATGTCCATAATCCCACTCCCTTCTCCCAAACCCCCTCCGCCCAGCAACCCTCAGTTTGTTTTGTGAAATTAAGAGTCACTTATGGTTTGTCTCCCTCCCAATCCCATCTTGTTTCATTGATTCTTCTCCTACCCACTTAAGCCCCCATATTGCATCACCACTTCCTCATATCAGGGAGATCATATGATAGTTGTCTTTCTCTGCTTGACTTATTTTGCTAAGCATGATACGCTCTAGTTCCATCCATGTTGTCGCAAATGGCAAGAGTTCATTTCTTTTGATGGCTGCATAGTATTCCATTGTGTATATATACCACCTCTTCTTTCTCCATTCATCTGTTGATGGACATCTAGGTTCTTTCCATAGTTTGGCTATTGTGGACATTGCTGCTATAAACATTCGGGTGCACGTGCCCCTTTGGATCACTACGTTTGTATCTTTAGGGTAAATACCCAATAGTGCAATTTCTGGGTCATAGGGCAGTTCTATTTTCAACATTTTGAGGAACCTCCATGCTGTTTTCCAGAGTGGATGCACCAGCTTGCATTCCCACCAACAGTGTAGGAGGGTTCCCCTTCCTCCGCATCCTCGCCAGCATTGGACATTTCCTGACTTGTTGATTTTAGCCATTCTGACTGGTGTGAGGTGATATCTCATTGTGGTTTTGATTTGTATTTCCCTGATGCCGAGTGATATGGAGCACTTTTTCATGTGTCTGTTCGCCATCTGGATGTCTTCTTTGCAGAAATGTCTGTTCATGTCTTCTGCCCATTTCTTGATTGGATTATTTGTTCTTTGGGTGCTGAGTTTGATAAGTTCTTTATAGATTCTGGACACTAGTCCTTTATCTGATATGTCGTTTGCAAATATCTTCTCCCATTCTGTCAGTTGTCTTTTGATTTTGTTAACTGTTTCCTTTGCTGTGCAAAAGCTTTTGATCTTGATGAAATCCCAATAGTTCATTTTTGCCCTTGCTTCCCTTGCCTTTGGCGTTGTTCCAAGGAAGATGTTGCTGCAGCTGAGGTCAAAGAGGTTGCTGCCTGTGTTCTCCTCAAGGATTTTGATGAATTCCTTTCGCACATTGAGGTCCTTCATCCATTTTGAGTCTATTTTTGTGTGTGGTGTAAGGAAATGGTCCAAAGCTGTCATCATCAAGACAGCATGGTACTGGCACAAAAACAGACACATAGATCAATGGAACAGAATAGAGAGCCCAGAAATAGACCCCCAACTCTACAGTCAACTAATCTTCGACAAAGCAGGAAAGAATGTCCAATGGAAAAGAGACAGCCTCTTCAATAAATGGTGCTGGGAAAATTGGACAGCCACATGCAGAAAAATGAAAAAGGATAGGTTGTTTATTTGAGATTTTGCTTGCATCTTGAGGTAGGCCTATATTACTGAAAATTTCCCAAAAGGGAAATTTCCCAAAAGTAATCCCAAAAGGATTACTTTTGCTACATCCCAAAGATTTTGAAACATTGTTTTTCATTTTCATTTCTGTCCACATATTTTTTTTTAATTTTCTCTTTGATTTCTTGGTTGACTGATTTACTGTCTAGTGGCATGTTATTTAACCTCCATGTATCTGTATTCTTCCAGATTTTTTGTTATTGTTTATTTCTAGTTTCATAGTGTTGTGCTGAAAAAGGACATATGATATGACTTAGGTTTTTTTTGGGGGGGGGCATTTATTTAGACTTATTTTGTGGCCTAATAGGTGATCTATTCTGTAGAATATACCATGTGTCTTTGAAAATAATATATTTAAGGAAAGAAAGAAAGAAAAAAAGAAAGAAAGAGAAAAGAATGTGTTTTCTGCTGTTTTAAGCCTGAATGTTCTGAGTATATCTGTTAGATCCATCTGGCTCTATGTATAATTCAAAGTCATATTTTCTTTGTTGGTTTTCTAGATTATCTATTAGTTGATGTAAGTAGGGTGTTAAAGTCCCCCTTTTTTTGGTAATATTATTGATTATTTCCTTTATGTTTGTTATTGGCTGATTTATGTATTTGGGTGCTCCCTTTTTGGTTGCCCAATTATTTACAATTGTTATATCTTTTTATTAGGTTGTTCCTTTTATGATTATATAATGTTCTTCTTTGGATTGTTTCCTTTATGATTATAATGTTTCCTTCTTTGTTTCTCTTTAGAGTCTTTCTTTTAAAGTTTCATCTGATATAAGTATTGATATCCCAGGTTTCTTTTCACTTTCATTTATGTGATAAATGCTTCTCCATCCCTTCATTTTCAATCTTCATCTGTATTTATGTTTGAAAAGCTTCTCTAGTAGGCAGCATATAGATGGGTCTTGCTTTCTAATCTATCTTCTACCCCATATCTTTTTTTATTTAAGATTTTATTTATTTATCTGAGAGAGGGACAGAGAGAGAGATGAGTGGGGGGAGGGAGGGAGAAGCTGACTCCCCACTCAGCAGAGAGCCTGATGTGGGACTCAATCCCAGGATCCTGAGATCATGACCTGAAACTAAGGCAGACACTTAGCCAATTGAGCCACCAAGGAACCCCACCCTATGTCTTTTGACTGATGGGTTTAGTCCATTTACATTCCAAATAATTATTAATAAGTAAGTACTTATTGCCATTTTATTACTTGTTTTATGGTTGTTTCTATAGTTCTTCCTGTTCCTTTCTTCTTGTGCTCTCTTCTCTCATGGTTTGCTGGCTTTTTATAGTGATATACTTGGATTCCTTTCTCTTTATTTTTTATATATATTACTAGTTTTTGTTGTTACTATTAGGTTTGTATATAGCATCTTATCCATATCACAATCTATATTAAGTTAAAGATCCCTTAAGTTTGAACCCATTCTTTATTCCTCCCCTCAATATTCTAGATATATGGCATCATACTTATATCCTTTTATTTTGTGAATCCCTTGGCTTAATTTTATTGTTTTTGTGTTTCCTACTTTTCTAACTCCCACTTATGTTCTTTTCTTTTGACTCAAAGAGTCACCTTTAAGATTTCTTGTTGGGCTGGCTTAGTGGTTATTGATTCCTTTAATTTTTATTTGTCTGGTAGACTCTTTCTATCTGATTGATACCCTTGCTGATTTGAGTATCCTTACTGGTAGTTTTTCGCTTGTTAGTTTTTTTTTGTTTGTTTGTTTGTTTGTTTTTAATAGCACTTTGAAGGTATAAAGCCAATCCCTTCTGGTCTGCAAATTTCTGCTGAAAAAAATCAGCTGATAGCTTTATGGTATTTCTCTTGGATATAACTGTTTTCTCTTCTCTTACTGCTTTTAAAATTATCTCTTTACTATTACATTTTGCCATTTCAATTACTATTTCTCTTGGTTTGGACTTCCTTAGATTGATTTTGTTAGGGGCTCTCTGTGCATTCTGGATCTGAATTTCTGTTTTTCCTCCTTAGACTTAGGGAGCTTTCAACTATTATTTCTTCAAATATATTTTCTGCCCTGTTTTCTCTTTCTTCTCCTTCTGTGATCCCTACATATGAATGTATTATACTTAATGGTATCATTGGCTTCTCTAAGTCTATTTATATTATTTTTTTTTCAGTCTCCTGTTCAGCTCAATTGCTTTCTATTACTCTGTCCCCCAAGTCACTGTTCTCTTATGCCTCCACTAGTTTACCATTTATTCCATCCATTGTATTTTTTAATTTTAGTTATTAAGTCTTCATCTCTTTTTGGCTCTTTGTTGTCTCTCCTTATTGAGGTCTCACTGTAGTCGTTCACTCTTTTCTCAAGTCCAGTGACTGCTTTTATGACAATTACTTTAAATTCTCCATTAAACATATTACTTATTTCTGTTTTACTTAGATCTCTTGCTTAATTTTGTCCTGGTCTTCATTTGGGACATATTCCCCTGTCTCCTCATTTTGTCTAACTCTCTGCGTCTATTGCTTTGTGTTGGAAAAGCCAGCTACATCTCCTATTCTTGAAAGTAGTGGTCAAATGAAGAAAAGGTCCAACAGTATCCTGTAGGTCAATGTCCCCTGTTTCCAAGAACCTGGTGTTTCAGGGGCACTTCCTATGTGATGCATACACCCTACTGTTATGGCTGAGTCACTTTTGCTTTCAGTCATCTACAACAACTCTCTCTCCCAGTTGTTGTGGACAGTATTTTGTCCCTGTATTGTTAGTGGGACAGTCTGATACCACCTGGGGCTTAATTAAGTCAGACCAGGTGTTTGCCAAAGATGCTGTAGCACAGAACTTCAAGATGCTTTTCCTGTGTTGATTCCTAAAAATATTTTGTTGCTGGGTGGAGCCCGCAGTCTGACCAAATATCTGCCCCTGGCCCACTACTTTCACCATAGTCTGACTGGTGTGTGTGTGTGTGTGTATGGTTAACTTCTCCTCTCCCGGGGCAGGAGTCCCTTTGCTGTGGTGCTGGTCTATGTTGGGGTTGCTTGCACATTGCCAGGCTTGTGGAACTTCTTTGGAGGGTCTCAGGCCAAGAACATACTGGAATGGTCAGGTCTGCAGTGAAATCCATGTTTGCTCATGTCTGTCATGGGAGGGGACCTGGACTGGAGGCCTGGCTGGAGTGAGTGTATCTTCAGGAGAAAGCTGTGGTGAGGCATATTATTAACAAGTTAGGTAGCAAGAATTGTTGCTGTGCTGGTTTCTTCAGGTATCTTTTTGTTTAGGCTGGAGGATGGGGAAGGAAAATGGCACTCACCAACTCTTTTTCTTTTTTTTTTTTTCTTGGAGTAGTCTCCCAAAGATCCCTGGCCCTCTAGCACAAGCTATGAGATAAATAAACAAATTTCCCTCCCCCATATACCCCAAGTGTTTTTCAAACTGCTCCTTCTATACTCATCTCTATTGGAGTGTTTATTGTCCTGTCTCTTTAAGGATGAAGACTCAGTTTACTATTGCCCCCAGGCTCTCCCCAAATCCATCCTGCTTATTTTTAAAGTTCCAGGAATTAAGCCACATGATTGTAAGAACTCACAAATTAATACCCCTCTGGTTTTCAAAGTTAAGTGTTATGAGGATTTATCTTCCCTGTATGGGGTCCCCATGACTGGGGTGCCTGGTGTGGGGATCTGCTCCTTTCCTTTATCTGCATAATGGTGTCTCGTCCTGCAGGCCCATTTAGCACCCAGCCACAGCTCTCCCCTTCCTGTCCTCTTCAATGTGGCCTCATCTCTGCATTTAGCTGTGTAGAGAATGTTCTGCAAATCTTTGAGTTATTTTCTGGGTTATTTAAACTTATGTGGGCATTATCTAATTGTTTATCTGTGGGATGGGGTGATCTTAGGGTCGTTCTACTCTGCTGTCTTCTTCAGAAGTCCTGGTAAGCTGATTTTTTAAAAAGGGATCATCTAAGTCTCTCTAGTATGGTATTGCTCACTGATTGTGTGTATTACCAATACTTCATTAATTAATAAGAAATAATTCGAAGATATTCTTGCTTTCTGCTCATGTTCTTTTGCTTTTCTTTTCTTTTTAGTCATTTACACAGCCTATATTTGAGTTGCCTTCAAGAATTTTATATCCATGTATTGCTCTGTTATTTAGCCCACTGAGAAAGACAAGTGGCTTTAATTTAGCTAATGTTAGAGAGTTTATTTAGCATGTGAAATATTTGTTTTCTAGCTTCAGGTATTTTTTGCTGTCAAGAAAAGATACTTGAATTTTTCATCCTGAAGCATGTCTATATGACACAAAGCAACAGCAGTATATAAATTTCATTAAAGATTGGTTAATTTAGGAAAGATATCTGCCATATAATTTAGACACAGGTTGCTTTTTTCCACTTGATGGCAGTGGGCAGACCCTATAACTTTATAAATATAGACATTTTTAGGAGAACATTCATTTATTCATATATAAAATAATAATTATTAGTAGTCTGCAATGTATCAGATACTTTATTATGCTGAGATATTGGTGAAAAATACAATTTCTGCTCTTTAGGAGGCCCCAGGGTCATGGGAAGCAAAGGTAATGTTAACTGAGATCTGTTTAGAGAATATGTACATGGCAAAGTGCTGGAGACTTTACATGCATTATCTCATTCGGTTCTAAGTTTAGACATTATTATTATTTCTATTTTATAAATGAGTAAAACAAATTTATGCAAGTGACATTAATTTTATAAGTGCAAACTATTTAGCTTATTTATACAATTTATCTACAAAGGTGGCTACCATCAATCTTCCCCATACTCACATGTAACTCCCTGAAAAACAGATGGTATCTCCTCTTCCAACTCCTTGAATCTGGTCTGACTTTGACTGCTGTGCCAGTTTTAAGTCAAGCCTCTAAGAGCCCTGGCAATTTTTCCTATCTTCTTCTGGGGAACCCTGTTTGGTGTGCTTACCTGGTATTTCCATGTAAGAAGTCCAAACTACTCTCATAGAGATAGAGGTTGTAGAAAACATAAGTGAACGGATTCAAACAGAAAGAGATCAGCTTGGACCTCTACTCAGTAAAGCCTTCAGTTGATTTCAGTCTCTCCCAGCAATTATCCAATTTGAATTTCAGGACATCCCAAATAAGAACAACTGCACTGAACAAGTCATTTTTATAAACTGTGAGAGAGAGAAATTATTTTAAGTCACTAAGTTTTGAATTGGTGTGCTGAGGCATGCAATTATAAGCACACTCTCCTCTCAAGTGTTCTAAACCAGAGGACTTCAAAGTAATTATAATGTTGCACACCATCATTAAAGGTTTTGCATGTCTCCACTATATCATTTTGCTATAAACAATATTTACATTTTACACATTTGATGAATTTATTTACTTAAGTTATTCATATTTCCTATTTATTTTAAATTTATTTTATTATTACTATTTTTTAGAGAGAGAGAGAGACTGTTTGAGTAGATCGGGGGAGGGGCATAAAGGAGAGAGGGAGATTGAATCTTCAGCAGGATCCATGCCCAGCACAGAGCCCAACATGAGGCTCCATCTCACAATCCTGAGATCATGACCTGAGCCAAAATCAAGAGACAGACACGTGACCAACTGTGTTGCTCAGGGATCTCTTACATTTCCTATTGTATTATTTACAATTAGAAACTACATTCTTCACAAGAAAAAAATATAAAAATGAATTAAAAATAATTAGATGCCCAATTTCTAATATTTCATCCCTCAACCTAAGTTTCCCATCCTAAACACATTCTTAGATATGGGGACCATGGTTTAGAAATCATTACTTGATTGTTACTCAATATGTATAGTTCAATTCTGCTAAGCAATAGTAAAACAAGATGATTTTAATGATTAAAAAAAACCATATGTATAATGAGCATATACACTGAAAATTGCTTCAATATGCCTGAGGATTCAGAGAAAAAAAATATGTGTGTATATATATACACATATATATATATATATACACATATATATATATATGTATAACATCTTCAAAATTACAGTGGATGACAACACTAAATGAAAGCAGAAAACCAAAAGTACCTGGTTTATATAATCATATGTCTTAAAACATTGTGCTATGAATCAGGTCACTGATTCAAATTTGAATGCAAATTCAAACTCTTATGGAACCAAGGTTATAAATTTAAGAAGGAATTACTTACTGATTAGTAATTATAAGATAAACCAGAGGCATGGCCAATAGTATACTATAAAAAATATGTGTGCAATATTCATATTCTTCAGTTACTGAAAAAATGCTTTAAGTGTCATAAAATAGATGTAAATTTTAGCTAACACTGTATTTCAGATTGAGGGCTTCATTATATTTTATGATCAATGTACAGAATCTAAAACACTATTACCAAACATTTGATTTGAAACTGTTTGGCTGGCTATCATAAAGTTTATCTAAAGGTTCAAGTTATTCTAACATCATTTCTTATAAAATTTAGAAGAGCCTTGGATAGATTGTTTTATTTGTTTAGAAGCTAAGGCTGCTGATATCTCTCCATTAGGAAAATCATAAAGATAATTTTTTTAAAAGCTCCTCATTTTTTTCCCCATGTTGCATCACCACTTCCTCATATCAGGGAGATCATATGATAGTTGTCTTTCTCCGCTTGACTTATTTCGCTAAGCATGATACGCTCTAGTTCCATCCATGTTGTCGCAAATGGCAAGATTTCATTTCTTTTGATGGCTGCATAGTATTCCATTGTGTATATATACCACATCTTCTTGATCCATTCATCTGTTGATGGACATCTAGGTTCTTTCCATAGTTTGGCTATTGTGGACATTGCTGTTATAAACATTCGAGTGCACGTGCCCCTTTGGATCACTACGTTTGTATCTTTAGGGTAAATACCCAATAGTGCAATTGCTGGGTCATAAGGCAGTTCGATTTTCAACATTTTGAGGAATCTCCATGCTGTTTTCCAGAGAGGTTGCACCAGCTTGCATTCCCACCAACAGTGGAGGAGGGTTCCCCTTTCTCCACATCCTCGCCAGCATCTGTCATTTCCTGACTTGTTGATTTTAGCCATTCTGACTGGTGTGAGGTGATATCGCATTGTGGTTTTGATTTGTATTTCCCTGATGCCGAGTGATAGGGAGCACTTTTTCATGTGTCTGTTGGCCATCTGGATGTCTTCTTTGCAGAAATGTCTGTTCATGTCCTCTGCCCATGGGGGCTTAAGTGGGTACGAGAAGAATAAATGAAAGAAGATGGGATTGGGAGGGAGACAAACCATAAGTGACTCTTAATCTCACAAAACAAACTGAGGGTTGCTGGGGGGAGGGGGTTTGGGAGAAGGGGGTGGTATTATGGACATTGGGGAGGGTATGTGTTTTGGTGAGTGCTGTGAAGTGTGTAAACCTGGTGATTCACAGACCTGTACCCCTGGGGATAAAAATATATGTTTATAAAAAATAAAAAATTATATTAAAAAAAAAAAAAGCTCCTCCTTTTTTTTCCTATCTTTGTAAATCCTATTTACAGATCCTATTAAGGGTTCTTGCAGCAGAAAATCCTTTGGCTTCTTAGAAGCAGATAGGAGAGAGTAAAAGGAAGTGACCCTCCATATATTTTTTAAAATCCAACTGTTTCATAAATAACCAGTACCTTAGCATAGCGGTACTTCTTGAAGAGTTTTTTATATTAGGCAAAATGGGCATTTTTGTGCCCCCTTTTCCTTAAATTTAAGGAAAAGAGGGGTGCTGGAGTGGCCTAGTTGGTTGAATGTTGGACTATTGATTTCAGCCAGGGTTATGATCTCAGGGTCTTGAGATCAAACCCCACATCAGTTGGGGCTCTGCACTCAGTGGGAAGTCTGCTTGAGATTTTCTTTCTCCTTCTACCCTCCCTCCAACTCATGTGTACATGCTCTCTCTCTCTTTCAAAATAAATGAGTAAATATTTTCAAAAGCCTTATGGAAAAGACCAAAGAAAAGATAGGGAATAAGAGACATGGTTTCACAAACACCATTTGCCAAAAATCCACAGCTAGACTTCCTAATGATCACTTTAGGTATTTAAATGCTGCAATAGAAGTGTCTGAGTAGATACACCTAGATGCTAAATGGCTAAATCAAAATCAATATATCCAAAAATTCTTGTGGTGCATCTTCCCTTAAACTTGCTCCCTTCGCAGGAAGTTGATGAAGTATGGGTAAATAAGTTTGTCCGAGTTGGTAATTGAAGTGAGTGATAGAATCCTTTTTCTCTATGATTTACTGTCTTTGAAATATTTTCATAATGCAAGTATGTATAGAAATATATGCATACATCTGTTTTAGAGATTGAGACAGATATAGAGACAGGGAGAGAGAATGTTCAATATAATCTAGGTCATAAACAGTATTTTGGAGGATAATTGCAACACCCCTCTATGTGCACTCCTTAACCCTTAGAATTTATTGTGAATGAAGCAATCAGAGCAATACTTATAAAACATAACTTTCTGCTGAAAACCCTGCAATTGTCCCTCATGTAACTCAAAGGGAATGTCAAGGTCTTTATCACATTTTTCCTCTTGTCCTCACATTCCTCTTTTCTTTCTTCACCCTCCTTCAGCCATCTGGCCTTGTTCTTCTTTAATCACACCAGATTCCTAAGAGCTTCGGACTGACTCCTCTTTGCACCAGGAAATCTTTGCCTGTTGAATCATCATGACTTTCTCTCTCACTTTCTTCAGTGAAAACAACCCCGATCACTATATTACACCTCTACTTCTGGCACCCCTTTAACCCTATTATGCATTTTCTTTGTGCCAAAGCAAATATCAAATTGAAAAAAAAAACTATATGTAATAATGCATAAAATATCACATGTTTGTTCTTTTCCTCTCATCCTCCATGAGAAGGTTTTCTTTTTTTTTTTTTTTAATCATTTCTCTACCTTAAGCATCTTGAAGATGTCTGGTTTATAGAGAACACAAGATTATATTTATCAAATGAAGAACTGAGTGAATGATTCATGGAAAAAGTCTTGATGATTTAAAGTCCTCCTTTAGGCTGATTGATAAGGTACTGGTTATTTATGAAATGGCTGTATTTTAAACAATGGAGGGTCACTTCTTTTTACTCTCTCCTATCTGCTTCTAGGAAGCCAGTGGATGTTCTGCTATAGGAACCCTTAACAGGATCACCAAGGAAAATATTGATGATTTACAGAGATGGAAAAAAAATGAGGAGCTTTTTTAAAATTATCTTTATGATTTTCCTAATGTCTGATAATAAATTTAGCAATCTTGTAGTGAATTATAAAATGTCAAAGAAAGACTCATAGATTTGGCTCTAGTTGAATAGGAACTCCAAACTGAGGCCAGGTGTCTATTATTTTACTGAAAATAAATTGATTTAATAGACTGTTATTAACATGGGCTCTGGAATCAATAAGGTGTGTATCTGAATTTCAGTTCTGCCATTTTCTAGTAGTATGATCTTGAATGAGTTATTTCAGTTTTCAGACTTCTCTTTCTTCTAAGATGGGAATACAAATACTAAGCTTTTGGGGATGTTGTGAGGATTAACTATGTTATGAATACTAATATGAATCACAAAACACTTTTCACAGTGTAATTACTCAATATATATTAGCTGTTATTACAACATAAGTAAAAACGGACTTCTAATAACTCCACTAGTACCTCATCATTATGAACTGTAGAGAATAGTAACTTTTACTAGGTGAGATAATGAAGCACCAGGTGTCTTTGTTCAAATACATATAACATAATAACATTAGACAGCACAGATATTAAATCACAAACCAAGGAGACTCAAATGAAGATTATTTCCTTTGTACATGCACAAGCATTTCTTTCACCTTTCCAAAGCCTAAGAATGCGAGACAACTTTAGAGATTTCTGGAAAAAATGGCAAGAATTAGGCCCAATCACACACTGATCACAACCTTCTAGGAAACACATTGTAGGGAATGGTCTCTCTTGCTCAGGGGCTGAACTAAATGAGCTTGTAATTGTATAGTCCTTTCCTTCCATAAGTTTTCTGAATACAAATGAAGCCTTTAGGTGGCATTTCCATAATAGGTAACTGCAGCAGTCTTATCGTGAACTAAGCTTTTTTTTTTTTCTTAAAGATTTTATTTATTTATTTGACAGAGAGAAATCACAAGTAGGCAGAAAGACAGGCAGAGAGAGAGAGAGCGGGGGAAGCAAGCTCCCTGCTGAGCAAAGAACCTGATGCAGGGCTCAATCCCAGGACCCTGAGATCATGACCTGAACCAAAGGCAGAGGCTTAACTGAGCCACCCAGGTGCCCTTCTTGGTTTTTTTTTTTTTTTTTTTTTTTTTTTTTTTTTGCATAGTTATCATTCACAAATTCCATCAATGCATTACATAGATAGATAGATAGATGATAGCTAGATGATAGATAGATATATATACTAGTAGATTTTATAATTTAAGTTTTAAAACAACTTTTGTCTAATTTTACTTTAAAACTGTTTGAAACCCTAAAAGTGAGTTTGTTTCATTTTCTCTTGTTGAATACTGTAGAATGGGTAGATATAAATATATACACATACATATTTATATCAAATAAGTACATAATAATAAATATATTATAATAAATATATTATGTACTTATTTGACACAGAGAGAGAGCACAAGCAAGGGGAGTGATAGAGGCAGAGAGAGAGCCAGGCTCCCTGCTGAGCAGGGAACCTGACCTGGGACTTGATCCCAGGACCCCGGGATCATGACCCAAGCCAAAGGTAGATGTTTAATGACTGAGTTATCCAGGTGTATGTGTATATATGCATATATACATATATGCATATATATATATATATATATTTAAATGAAGAATGCCTTGTAATTTTAAATATCTCATGTAGAAAACTAATTTTGTGTCCAAAGTTAGTACTGCTATTAGATAGAAGTCATAAACATATTCTTAGTGAAGTATATACAGACCATGTGTTCTAAATACTTGATCTATCTCAACTCTAAATGTGTTATGGGTATTTTTATATATATGTTGATTTATTCTCTACAATACTTCATTAAGGAGTTCCATGATTTGTACTCAGAAGTTATATAGCCAAGGGGCAACAGAATGTAATTCAAAGAATTGGTCTGAGGTCCATGTTGAAGGCCATAAAAAGGTTCTTGCTTTAGGGAAAATATGTGTATAGATATATGTATATATATTTACTAAATTTAGTTAAAGAGAAAAGTCAAAAAACTTTGTTCTGTTAAGTTCTCTAATTCAAGAGGAAAATACTAGAAAACCAAGCTACCATGTTAATTATTTGAATTTCAAAAACAATGTTCTCTTTGCCCTTTTGAACTACAGTGTCCCTTCTTGTTAACATTTGTCCATTCTTTGCATTGACAGCCAATGAAGTCCCATTACTTAAGGCTAGGACAATCTGACACTGCTGTACCAGAGTCTGGGTCTGAGTGACTGACATAGCAATTAAGGAGTGATTGGGTTTTTATGTGCAGTCATGTTTCCCAGTGGCATGCAGGTGCTACAAGTGCTGCAGCAGGCGGTGGTGTACAGTAGCAGTGGTGGTGACATTGGAACTTTGGCTATATTGTTCCTGCTGTCTCACCTCCAGATAATAAATCAGAATAAAAGTAAGCAAGCACAATAAATTTACATAAGAATAAATGTTAGAAGCATAGCATTAAACAATAAAAAGCCAATGTGAGTATGTGATGAGAATGTGACTTTTTTTCTTTTTTTTCTTTTAGAAGATTTATTTGAGAAAGAGAATAGGTATGGATGGGGGCAGAGGGAGACAGAGAGAGAGAATCTCAAGTGGACTCCCCACTGAATGTGGAGCCTGACAATGAGCTGTTCTCATGTTCTCATGGCTCTGATATCATGATCTGAGCTAAAACCAGAATTAGATGCTTAACCAACTGAGCTACCGAGGCACCCCCTGATTGGAATGTGATTTAGATTGAGTGGTCAAAAAAATGATTATCTGAGAAGAGGTCCTTTGAGGACAGAGCTGAGTGACAAGATAATGCAAGCCATGAGAATAATTTATGGTCAGATGGATCAAATGGAGGCTATGACCAGTGCAAGCAGTCTAAGAAGGAAATGAGGTAAGTGTGAACTAAAGCAGGAAAATGCATAGCAAGAATGAGAGAGAGTAACATGAGAGAAAATTTATGTGTTGTGTTATATGAGGACAATTATTGAATAACAGCTATCACCAGAATTGGTCCCAAAGAAAAGAAAAAATTCTCTATATGATAAAATCCAGCAATCTTCTTGGATAGTTAAGGTGAGAAGTTGAGAGCACATTTCTGAGAAAGGCAAAAAAGAAAGAGCTAAGTATCTCTGCCTAAAATATAAACATGGATTTAAAGGAAGAAGTGAAGAAAAGCAAAGAGTAGGAGGTAAGAACCAAGATTCAGTTTAGATTGTTGAAGTCCAGTCCAGTTTAGATTGTTGATGGAAATAAATCCAGGGTCTTATTGAAAAATTTAGGTATTTAATCTCTAATTTTCAACTTTTCATTATTTGCCTCCATGGAACGATTACTTCTTACCTTCCACTAAAGTTCTATTACAGCTGCCTGTGTTGAATGCTATTTAATGGGGTGTGCAAAGGGACATAAGGAAAAGAGCTACAAGGATACAATATGGAGATTAAGAATTTCACAGAAGCTGGGAATGGAAGTGATATAAAGTAAAGAAATTTTGAGAACTCACAGAAACCTTAGTTCCAACAACCTTGCAAAGTGAAAATATTCTTTGCTAGTACACCATCTTCTTCTTCATCTCCACAAAATGTTTTTTGTGTGGTATAAATAATGTGAATTAAATTTTGTAAAAGCAGACCTTCCCTACACATCCATTGGTGAGATTGCTGTTGTGTCATAGTTTGCATGGGGCAATAAAAAAAAAGAACCCCTTCTAAATCAAATTGAAGATCCAAAAAAATGCACTTAAAGTAATGATCTTGGAGAGAGACTAAAGGCCCATGAAGTCACATGAGGTTCAAAACTACTGAGAACTCTTTGTTTACATACCTTTGCATACATTGACTGTTAAAGATAAAATCAGCTCTATGGTTACAGAAAATAATACCATTGCAGTGTGTTGTCCTCTAGAAAAACAACAAAAATACAGAGTCCAGACTTGACTGGTGTTTTTTGTTTTCGCTTTTGTCTTTCATTTGTTTGTTTTATAAAAATGAACTTATTGTTTCCTAGTTTTTAAATCAATTTGCTTCTTCTTAGGTAGAGGGAGCAGATAAAAAACATTAGCTGTCAACGCCACATGATTTTGAAGGTGACATCTGCAAGTGCAGGTTTCAATTCTTCCATTGTCGGAGTCACTTTAATCATTCATATTTGCAGCTGTCTGAAAGAATGCTTCACTCGCATCTTTTTCCTTGGGGCAGAGAGATGGGACTGGCTATTCATTTAGTCCACTTAGAAAAAACCCAACCCATGTATTCTGAGACACTGAGCCTATCTTTTTGGAGTTGCAGCTGCTTTCTAGCACCAGGCTTTTTATCCTTCAGAGAAGGAAAATGAAATGGTTCTATTTATTGCTTAGCAAAATATGTATCTTCTTGAATTTGCTGCAATTAGATTTCTAAAATTGAATGCATTGAACTTCTAGTGCTCTAGGGTTAAGAAATAATAAGGCATGTGCTTGATTACTGGAAAGGCTTGTTCTTGTCCATATCTCATAATTTTTAAATTTATTCAAGAGTCATCATGCTATTTTCATCAATTTCTATCTCCCTTTGATATTCTGGGCACCATAAGGTCAGTACAGTGGTCTTGAAAGAATTTACTATGCTCCCTGGGAGCTGGCTATATTTTCCCGATTTCTCTGCTTTTACCATAGAAAATGTTGTGGATAGAACCATCTAATAAATATAATGGTAATGTTGAAATATATAAACACAAAAGGATCATATAGATATTGTTGATGGATTTTTGACTTAATAGAGGGAATAGGTATAAAACTGATTGTAGAGTTATCGTGAAGTCAGAGGTGTTAGATAAAGCATAATCCTATCTGCATGTATAGCAGGGAAATCTATAACAGGCTGCCTTTCAGATCACTGACTTCAAGAACTCTATGTGACAAAGTATTTTACTTTATTTCATGCGTCCTTGAAATCCTTGGAACAGAAGATCAAAAATATACAAATAGAAATAACATAAAAGGGGCTTAAGGCAATTTTCTTGGGTGTGGGTAGCATGAGAGCACCCTTCCATCGATTCCTGGAAAATGGTGGCTTACAATTTACTAGACAATTGTGACTATTCCATTGTAATCCTATATTCCTTAACTATCAATTCACTTATTTGTTCATTCATATGAAATATTTACTACTGGCAGAACATCTGAGAAAGATAGCAGATATTACCAAAAGAAGCAATCACTATTAGAAAAAGCACCATATCAATGTCATCAAGAATCTAAAATGGGGGTGTCTGGGAGGCTCAGTGGGTTAAGCCGCTGCCTTCGGCTCAGGTCATGATCTCAGGGTCCTGGGATTGAGTCCCGCATCGGGCTCTCTGCTCAGCAGGGAGCCTGCTTCCTTCTCTCTCTCTCTCTCTCTCTGCCTGCCTCTCTGCCTACTTGTGATCTCTCTCTGTCAAATAAATAAATAAAATCTTAAATAAATAAATAAATAAATAAATAAAATCTTTAAAAAAAAAAGAATCTAAAACAGATTATTTTTCTTCAGAGGCAACATTACAGGTGACTTATTCTTAAACTATAATGTTAAAAGAATTAGATATTAAAAAGATCAATTAATTATAATTACTAAATGTTATTCTAACCAGTATACTGAATGGTCTGAACTCAATAAAGATATAAACATGAAATGAATTGTTTTGATTTTCACCAGTTATTGCTTTCAGCCATGCTGTCTCAAGCCAGCCTTTCCAGGCCATTAATGACACCTCAGGCAGATACCATTGCCTTCCAGATTTTTCAGTTCAGTCTTGTTTTCTCTGGTTGGAAACATGAATCTTCTATCCAAATTAGCAACTACCTCATCCTATTTTCCAGTCTTTCCAGGATTCAGCTTGAAGGACTTGATTTAGTAAGCTAGTAAGGAAGGCCTCCGTGAAAAGTTTCAGGGCTTTGAGCAAGGGTGAACTTGCTGTGCAAATACTTGAGACTCTGTTCCCTTGTAGACCATTTAAACTTATTAGAGGGACTTCATCACCTCTCTTTAGTTATAATGGGAAGTGAGCTGTGACTTTATTTTTTCTTTCCTCCCTCTATATTCTTTTACTTGTTTTGGGATCTGCTTAATTGAAACTGTTTTTGTCCTCATTTGATTCCACTGCTTCTCTGACTAACATCCCCCAGCCCTCTCAATGGCAGGCATCCAAGTTCCATGGGGTGCATCTAGGAGCTCTTCAGAATGAATTTCAAAGGTCTCTTCATTGGATAGGTCTCTCAATGTGTTAATGCAATCTCTGAGATCCCATCCTGGGCAATCCGTCTGACATCCTCAAGGATCTTCCTTTGCTGGGGTGCGGTTATTAACAGAATGGCTAAAGTCTGACAACTTTGCATGGTGTCTATCAGTTTGTGTGAAAATCCTGTATCCATGTTATGTCAGACTGTGGGAGTACAGGCTGCTCCACTGAGGGCTCCTTCTGTTTGCCTCCATATTGCCTCCAGTTCTCTTCTACCATTATTTATATAAACACAAAAAGTAGATTGGAGAAGATTCCACATGACCACACTTCTATTCAGGGTTTGAGATACTAATCTTGCCACAGTGCAGTCAACAAATCTCTATAAGGAACTCTTTTGGAAATCCCTTTACTAGCCTTGGTACTTCCCAGTAGACTGAAAACTAATGGCTCTGAAAATTTCCCCATCTCAGTTTTTCATCTGCCTAGATAACCTAGGAATAAGTAGGGGCCTGGGATGATGGTTGAGATAACACGGCCTCACAAGGCTTAAATAGTTATCGCCAAGCTTTCCATCCAAATAGCTATTTCTAGAACAGCAGAAAAACTGCCACATCCTTTGGATCAAGGGTTTCAAAAAATATTTTTTTACTACTTCTATAATTAAGGAAAGAATATAACAGAAGTAAGAACCTATATAGCTTCATGTAGAGGTAGTACAAAGGGTTAATCATATGGATACTGTGTCAAAAATTTCTGCTGCAAAAATTCCTTTACATCCACAAACTGGTCTTCCTAAAATCTAGACCCAATATATATCCAATTTCCCAGAAGCTTCCCAAAATTTAGATTATAGGAGGGTACAGACATTCTGATGACATATGGATTACAGAAGAGAGATGATAGGAAGATTCAAAAGTCCAAGTCCAGATAAACAACAAAGGATTCCCTTTAGTGGACATCAAAGTTAAACATGAGGAGATTCATAAGTAATAAAATTAATAACCAGTAGGTTGCAAAATTCACCTTGGAAAAAGGCAGCACAGCATCTTTACTTCTACCACTATTTCTTTTCTTTTTTTTTTTTTATTTTTTTTAATTTAATTTTTTATTTTTTATAAACATATATTTTTATCCCCAGGGGTACAGGTCTGTGAATCACCAGGTTTACACACTTCACAGCACTCACCAAAGCACATACCCTCCCCAATGTCCATAATCTACCACTATTTCTTTATTTACAGAATGTTTAGTGAGCACTTGCTTTGTGTCATGCAGACACAAAGTTTAGTTTGGAATATATCTTTTCTGCCTTCATTGGAAATCATAAATTGCATAAAGAGTTGTACTGTAAGTTTTTAAGTGCTATGATAAATGTTTCAATGAATTTCACATTACAAAATTTCTGTAAAAAATAAAAGGCTTGAAGATCAGGGCAGAAATATGGAGGCATTTGTGACTTTGAGGAAGGGAACAATATGACGATGTTTATGTCCTGTTATTTAAAAGTAGAATAGAAATATGGAGAATAGATAAGATGAGGTTCAAAGTTGGAAAAGGGAAAAAGAATTGGAAGGTTATCAGGAAGGTCTGTTTCTTAAACACTTCTGATACCCCAAGGTAGTAAGAAGCTCCTTACTACCATAGGGTTTTAGAGATCCCTACCTTAGTGAGATATGGTTTCTAAAGTTAAAGAACCTATATTTTAGTGTGTGGGAAACAATACGTGTGTGTATCCCCGTGCAGGCACTTGTAGAAATAATGGATGTTAAATGAAATGACTGGCACTTCCTGGCTAGTTAACTGCATGGCCTGCAAGTTCTTGGTGTCATAGTGAGTAATGGGGACAATAGTTGTGGAATACTTGTTTACCCATTTTTATTCACTCAGCAATGAATTACATTTTCCCATCTGCTGTATGACAGAAATCATGTATGGTAATACAATATAGTAAATTATCACTAAAAATCCAATACAGTATCAAATATAAATTAATATAAATTAAAATGCCCTAATTTAGGGTTTAAATATTGCCTCACTCTATTGCCCTGAGCAAGCAAACCACTTAACCTCAACCTTGGTTTCTTCAAACTGGGAGTTAACAAGTATTTGCCTACCTCATAAGAGTGTGAGGATTAATTAGTTAATGTTTATAAAGTGCTTTAAAGAGGAAAGGAGCTGAATAAGTAGTGCTATTAATAAGACAGCTACTTAATTTGATTTTAGTGTTTGAGAACAATGCAAGTCTAATTCAGCAGTTGCCACACAGCCGTGGTTGCTATGCTTTTAGAAGGAATTTATTTATACTACATCCTTGGTTTTTGAAAGAATAGTGTCTTATAAAGCAACTACTATAATACTAAAATAATATGTCAACCATTCTCTTCAGAATAGTTAAACTATTAGCACTGCTGTTAACATGGACCTAGAGTAAGGAAACTTAAAGCCCAGAGAGCCTTCATCAGACAAATATTGCATGGAGGATGGAGAGAAGGGTACAGAGCTTCTACATAAAATGATTGCCAGCATTTATTCAGCTCATACTGTTTTGCAGGCACAGTTCTAACTGCCTTATGTGGGTTATCTCATTTAATCCATTTTACATGTGGGATATTGAAGTTCAGAAAAGTTAAGGAACTTGACCCCAAATTCATAGGTATTGATTAATAGAGATAGGATTTAATCAAAATCTGACATCTCTGTAGTTAAGAATTGAGATTTATTGTCTCCTTACAATGAACATGGAAATTTAAAGAACTGTCATGTTTCCAAATCCCCCATAACAGAATCCTGTGGGTCCCACCTGTGGTGTCACTTCATGTCCACATTTACGAGGCAAGCTCCTATATGTATGACATCTTCTTTCCATTGGCCTCATCTTTGTCTCTTAAGGTAATTATAAGCAGATTAAAGAGACTCAGTTACATTGATGATGTCAGAATTAACCAGTCAGGATCATAGGAAAGGCTCCATACAATATAGCCAGACCATTAATATTTCTGTACCATCTCCTACTTGCTACCAGTCTGCTTCTTGTGCTGTATCTTGGGTTAATGTGTAGTTTTAAGAACTCAATTTTCACTAACTCTAAGACCCTTCCAATCTGCCTAAGCACTTTAATTCAATATTCTTACTCTAGGGTAGTCCTTCATTCATTGTTCAGCACCCCTACTTCATCTAAAGTCTTAACTTCCTAATTTCCTAATCCTATAGTTTCTGGTATATTAAAGGTAACCAAAGAATATTTTCAGAACTGAACAAAGTCTGTCTAGGAAATTTGGCAGCAATTTACAACTGCTACCCTGGATGAGTTATTTTCGTGGATTCATCTAAGAACTTCAAAGTACCTTTCCCTCAGTCATACAAAAGGACTTATCAAGAAGTGTGCAAGGATCCTTACTAACCCATGCTTATGTGATCACTGTATTAGGTGATCACTTATGGTCACTGTGTTAGATGAAAGTAATTTATGTAATTTGTAACAAAGTAGTCTTTGGGATCCTGAGGAGGGAATTTCAGAAACCTCCATCTTTGTGACCTATAAGATTGATATCATGGCCAACTATAGAAACAAAAATATTATTTTGAATATATATATCAGATTATTTTTCAAATTATAGACTAAAGTGATGATTTATTAGAAATATGCATAGCATATCTATATAACATATATCATTAAACTAGATTATATTTACTACCTTCTAGTTTTAAAATTCTGTGATTCTCATGTTTTTCTATGGTGATAGTAATTTTAACATCATACCCATTCTTGGATTACTTAGTGGGTTAGGGTTATTGCATTATATGTCATGCCATCATTTAGATTTGCTGCAAAACGTTGATGTGGTACTTATTTATTCCTCATTAACAACTTGTTGTGTACAAATGGTATGTAAACTGGGGTGTTGAAGTCTTGGATCTAGAGCATGTTCATATTTTACAGTTGAGGAAACCAATGGCTACAGGATTTAAGACACTCATTTAGAGTTTTATAGTTAGGACAATAGTGAATCACAATTAGCGACAAAGTCATTTGCCGTCTTAACTACACATACCATTTCCATCAGCCTTTATTCTTTTTTATACCACCATCCTCTTCATAAAATAGCTCACATGATTTATATGCAGATTTGCCATGTAACATTACAGGATGCTAGAACTGAAAGGGAACCTAAGGGTACTTTAACTTGTATATAAGAAAACTGAGAATGAAATTTACACAAAGAGACAAAGCTGCTGCTGTGATACGCCTACTTGAGCCCTTCTCTGAGCCCAATGATCTTTCACTACACCATCAAAGTAGTATGCTAGAGGAGAAAACTCAATGTTGAAATAAAATATGATTTTATTGGTACTATAATATATAATCGGTGTCTCACTTTGTCCTAAAAGAGTATAGTTTAAATGAATTGTTGATCACGTTGCCTCAATTGGCTATGTGGTAACCAGAAAACTATAAAATGGGAAACCAGAAAGTATCTCAGAGTAGGACATGCTATGCCTTTGCACACTCTACGTAGAGAAACTCGATGAGTAAACTAACATGCAACAAATATAGGCCAGAGAACTTAAACCTAAAATCTACCTTTTTTCATCCTCACTCTTGAATATTTCTGGTAAGGGAAGGAGTAAAATCTCATCTTTAAATTATACACATTTCATTAAAAGGCTAATAATCACAGACATGCTTTAAATAATAAATTAGACATGCATTTTAGAGGACAAATACATAGGCTTTTTTTCACTCATTTCCATAGAGGTAGTCATTAAACATTCCAGCACCAAACACTATGGTTGATATTGTAATGTCTTGATTTTGTAATACTCTTGATAGCTGGACAATGAATCTTTCACATGTTCTATATGTAAACCTTCTTTTTTGAATATCAATATACATTATTGTTTTCCATTATTATACCCTGAATTATGGCGGCATTTGTCTTTTAGACTTTGTTTCCCATGTCCATTTTAATGAAAGTCTGTCAGAGAACTGGGAATCAAGGGTTTCTGCCTATCAGCTCTGCTGTCAAAGAGAAAATGCTAGGGGAGATGCAAAAGCACTGGGAGCAGAATTTTGGCTAGGGTCACTTAGCTTTGTGTGCTGCAAGCAGCTTACCACACACCCTATAATTTCCTTTGTGAATATGCTCACTTTGAGTATTTCACCTTCCAATTTGCTTCTCCTTTTCTGAAGATTTACATTTAAGCACCTTTCCTCCTCCTTTTGTTTTGTAGGAATCACTCTGTGAATGATGAAATGACTGATAAAAGCTTCACTGCTGACTCTCTTAGTCCTGCTGTGAACATTTCTCTTTTGCTCCCTTCTTTGACCCTGTTATACTCTTCTTTTAAAAGTATTTGTCATTACTAATCATCAAATCATAACTGGGATAATATTATGCAAAATTTACTTTGGTTGGAATAATATAACTCCAGGTGGCTGTCAATTCAGGAAGATTATCAGAATGGTGACTTTATCTACAGATTATATTATTATGATTTATTGGTGCTTATATAAAAGTTGAAAAACATATGCTGGAAAGCTAAAAGATGGCTTTCATAGATACAATTTATATCGAACAAGGAGTTAAGGTGCTTACCATGTGATATTTATGTTTTTATTTTTCCTAGCTTCTGTTGGAGGCCATCCCTGGAAAACTTCCCTTTTTTTTTTTTTTTAAGGATTTTACTTATTTATTTGAGAGAGAGAGAGAGCAAGCACAAGAGGAAAAGGGAGGAGCAGGGTCCCTGCTGAGCAGAGAGCCCTACACTGGGCTATCCTAAGACCCTGGGACCATGGGAGACACTTAACTGACTGAGACAACCAGGCACCCCCACCTGAAAAAGTTCTTAATGCTTGTCTTTAGGTGTGAGAGAAGGAAAGGGAAAGATTATACCTTCTGTTATTGATGCTGACTCAACATCAAGTGTCAGGGAGGAAAAGAGAGAAAGAGAGGCAAACTTTAAAACAGACTGAGAGTTGTTTTAAGAGACTTGGGTAGGGGTTGGACTAAATGGGTCATGGGGATTAAAGACATGAGCACTGGGTGTTGTATGTAGGTAGGAATCACTAAATTCTACACTTGAAACTAATTTTACATTATATGTTAAGTAACTGAAATTTAAATAAAAACTTTGAACTTAAAAAAAATTGATCAGGAATCAAGAGGTTTAAATAAATTAGGTAACAGTTCAACAACTGATAAGCATTTTCAGTGGCCAGCGCTGTCCAATAACGAGAAAGACAAAATGGACAGAAAAAAAGAAAAGAAAAGTTATGTCAAGATGGGGGCTCTGTGTCAGTGTCTTGATCTTAAGGAGGAAGATTAAGCCAAAATAAATCCAAAATGGAAGCATTTTCAAATGAAAAGCCCTGCCTCATTAGTCAAATCAGACATCTAAATTGAGAGAGGATAAATCCTGTCACATTTTGGACTTGTTAAATGTCTGGAAGTATTTTCAAATGAAAGATCTCTAAAATTCAATGCAACAAAATGTCAGTCACATTTATCTTTAATTTTAAAATATCTGAGTAATGTAGACATAAAATTTATTCATATGCTTTCAGATTATTTTAGAGTCATCTGATTAAAACTTTGTTTTTTTGGGACATTTTCAAGAAGACAGCTTTAAAAGGTTTCACATTCAATTAAATAAACTTGGTGAATTTAGCTGTTCTATTTTGAAAAGTTACTATGCAAGGCTACATTGGTCATCATGCATCCAACTAATTCTTTTCCCTTTTTTCTTATAAATATTTATTGGAAGATACCAACGACACATGATGCAAACATGTTAACATGTTACTAAATCAAATGACTGGTGTTATAGGACAAGATTTTTTGAAATGACAAAGATTAAGCAACCTAGAGAATGATATTGAGCTTGCTAAAATATCAAATATCTTACTTATAATAATCTCCCTGATACAGTATAATTTGGGAGGTACTTACTGGTTTTATGCATAAAATAAATATGTAATAAGATAGACATATTTTCAGGTAGCAGGAAAATTGATTGAGCACATACTATATGTTAACAGCATTCTTCAACACATCCTTCAACATATTATAGCCAATTGTATTTGTTTCTTGAATGAAGCTTTGTAATCCCTTTGTTCTTTTGATGTATTATGTTTTAATTTTTACAATGTTCAAAATAACTTTTAATTCTTGCAAGTAGGCTCTCTTGGGCCATAAACTAAAATCTGTATCTACTTTTAAATCTAGTTCCATTTTTCTTAGGGGTGGTGAACATTCGTCTAGAGTTCTGGCATTTTGTTTTCATTCTATCTTAGTGTATATGATTGTTTTTTATCTATTTATGAATTTTTTTATATGAGTGGGAAATTGGTAGTGCTTTAATAAGAACTGCTGGCTAAAAGGTTATACTATCATTGTTGGAATAGCCTCCTGGGACTTACTTGGACACATATAAGAGCATGAAGACTAAGAGGCAATTTTAGTATATGTGCTCCCGAAATGAGCACAAGAGGCAATGTTGGAGAATGGCACATGGTTTAGGATGATTTGAACAACTGGTTTATACTCTAGAGAGCTTATTTTTTATTACAATATTGATTAATGTTTTTACATAGCAACATTCACTCAGTTGAGCAGTAACATTTGCACAGTTAAAATATTGAGTTATGTAGTAAAAAGTAATTGGATTATGGACCGAAACCCATCCATCCTTGCCTCATCAGCCTGTTTATCACCTGACCACAGAGGTAGCTCTTGTTTTTGATATCCTAAATATTCTTCCAAAGTTTATAAAACATATATACAAGAAAATACAAATGTCTTTTTTTCCTCTGCTTTTTTAAAACAAATAATTGTATACTATAACTTCTGTTGTACAACTAGGTTTTCTACTTAGAAATTTTTTCATATCATATGTAGGCCTTTCTTATTCTTTACTTTAGTGCAATTTATTTTACCCAGGTCCCTGTTAATGTCCATTTAAAAAAAAATCAATATGGGGTATCTGGTAGCTCAGTCAATTAAGTGCCCTACTCTGGCTTTGGATTTTGGCTCAGGTCATAATCTCAGGGCAATGAGATCAAGCCCAGCTTGGGGCTCCATGCACAGCAGGACTCTGATTGAGATTCCCTTTCTCCCTCTCTCTCTGCCCCCACACTCTAAATCAATCAATCAATCAATCTTTAAGAAAATAAAACAATTAAAAGATACCAATAGTTTTCTATTAGAGATAGTGCTTTAATACTAGAATGTCTGAAATATATATTCCTAGAAGTGAAATTGCTGACACAAAGGGCATACAGATTTACAATTTTGATAGATCTTGGTCAACTTTCCTCTATAAGGATTGTACTAACATATGTTCTTAGCTGTATTTACTATTTCTTTACACTCTTGTCAATAAATTTGTTACCAGTCAGTTCTTTACTAAAATCCCTATGTATTTAGATTTTATGGTTTACTTATTGGGCATCTTTTTGCATTTAAGGGTGATTTAAATCTCCTTTACAATGAATTGTTTGTTCATATACTTTGCCTATAATTTCTACTGGTTTGGTCATTTTCATATTCATTGATAGACACAAATATGAGGAATGTTACTCATTTTTTCTACACTACTAGTTGTTAATTTTTTTCCATTTTGTATTTGTCTGTTGAGTTAATTTATCATAGCACTTGCCCTCTTGTTAGAGTTTAGATTTTGTGGTACAATTTATCAAATTTTTTCTTTGTGGCTCTTGGAATTGGTGTCATAGTTTAAAACATCTCTTCTGTAGAGGTTATGAAATAATATTTCTAAATTTTCTTCTAGTTTGTATGGTTTTTGTTCTATATTTCTCTCTTGGAATCTTTCAAAAGTATCATGTTATGAGTTGTAAAGTATGGATACAATTTTATTTTTCTAACATAGCTATGGCAGTCTACCAGAATCATTTATTGAGCTGTAATACCATTGGATTCTCTTTGATTTGAGATATTATCTTTTGTTTATTTACTCAATTCTTTCAACAAGTAGTCATCAAATGCTGAGTGTGTGTCACCATTGCTCTGGGGACTGGTAATTCAGCAGGGTATAAAACAAGCCAAACTCTGCCCTTGGAAAACTTATATTTGAATAGATGGGACAGACTGCAACCCTGGAAAGTAACATACTATGAATATTGCTATATGTTAAGAAGAAAATAAGGCAAAGAACGAGGATAGGTTTGTTTTCTTTTTCTTTCTTTCTATCTTTCTTTTTTTCTTTCAAGGATAAGTTTCTGAGGGAAAAGTGCTGCTGGTATTTCAGGTAGGGAAAAATGCATCACAGAAAAGTAGTATTTGAGGAAGAAACATGTAGGAGTAAGAAATAAGGCTTTGAAGTAGAAGGGATAAGAGAACTTCAGGAGGGGGGAACAACATTCCTTTTAAAATAAGGAATTTACATGACTGAAGCAGAATGAGCAAGGGGAGAATAGCAGGAAATAAGGCAGACACTTGATTAGGTACCAGGCTGAGAAAGCTCTGTGTGGGAATCTTACACTTTACTCTGAGTGAGATGGGAAGTTGGGGAGCAGTTTGAGCAGTGAGCAAAGTGAGATGATCTTTTACTTACACTTTAGAAAGATCACACTGGTTGCTCAGTGGAGAATAGATTATGATAAAGCAAAGGCAAAGCAGGAGATAATTCCAGAAACTATTACAAGAATCTGGGTGAGAAAAGATTTAGAACAGAGTTGTAGTTAGCTCTGAATGTAGTATGATGTGACATAGAGGATTCCAGCACTGAATTTAGTTTTTTATTGTCTGTGCTGCCCTCAAAACTTCTTACTATAAGGACTTCCACTTAAATTTGACTGTATGTTTGTTGACTTGATACAGAGTCACAAAACTCCTGAGAGTTAAATGTGCTATCTCTAGTACCCAAAGTGACTAATCAGGTGTTGGGCCTTCTGAGTGGTTGTTTATGGTTTGCCTATAATGTTCTTGGACTATCGTTCAGCCAGCTCCCAAGGTCAACACTTGGGTGATAAAATCTTAGATTATATCCTCCGTCCACCAAAGTCCATTCACCTTTAGTCAGTTGTGTTTAGATGACATTCAATGTCATCTAAGCAGTGTTCCCAGCTGTAGCAAAATCATCTTCAGATGGATTGTACATCCAGCAACAGTTCTCATTCGTATTAGAGTCTGTCTAATGTATTGATACCCTGTAATAAAGGTAAAGTTAGTTTGTCTTTCTTTCAAGAGATATATGCAAAATAAAAGGCCAAGACTTGGGTCTAAGTGCCAGTAGTGGTAGCACATTTACTTACTGTTAGGATGTCAGATAAAAAAGAACAGGGCTGCTTTCTTGTCTAAGCATCTGTGGTCCCCAGAGAGACTCCAAGTATCATTGGCTTCCATTATCCAGCAAGGGAAACTAAATTTAGAAAGGACATTGGGGAACACAACTGCCTGAACTATGTACTCTCTCTGAACAGATCAAAATTTTTTTTTTTTCCTCCCAGTCTGAGTTACCATTTCAGTTGCATAATCTGAGTGAGATGCATACATTCTTGGCCATATATTCCATTACTCGTTGATTCCAAAGATAACTGTATCTAATCAACTTGTTTAGGTATGTAGTAGACAGAATTCTAAGATGACCCCCAAACACTGCGGTTCTAGCACTTGTCAGTTTTTCAGTCAAACATTAATCTATGTACCTCTTGAGGGATTTTGAAAATGTAATTGAGGTGCCAAGTTTATTGACCTTAAAAAATAGGGAGATTATCTGGGTGGGCTTCACTAACCATATGAGCTTTTTTTTTTTTTTTAAGATTTTAATTTATTTATTTGACAGAGAATGTGCATGCATAGGAGAATGAGCACAAGAGAGAGAGCATGAGAGAGAGAGAGAAACCAGAGGGGAGGCAAGAGGTAGAGGGAGAAGCAGATTCCCCACTGAGCAGGGAGCCAGATGTGTGACTCCATCCCAGGATCCTGGAATCATGACCTGAGCTAAAATCAGATGCTAACTTACTGAGCCACCCAGGTGCACCACCATAGGAGTTTTTAAAAGCAGAGATTTCCCCCACACACACACCTTTCTGATGGTAAAGGAGGAAGTTAGGAGGAACCATGAAGATGAAGCATTTGAAGCATGGACAGAATTCTAAAGGAGGAAGATTATCTTTGCCCACTTGGAAGGTGGAGGGAAGTTGGGCCATGTGGAAAGGGATTGAGACAGTCCTAGAAGAACTGAGAGCAGTCTTTGCCTGACAGTAAACAAGAGAATAGGACTTTAGTTCTACACCTACAAAGAACTGAATGAGCTCGCAGGAGCAAAGGAGCTTACAGCCTGAATGAGCTTAGAGGAGGAGTCAGGAATCCAGATGAAAATGTAACTTGTCCATCACTTGATTTTGGTCTTAGGAGCTGCTGAGTGGAGAACCCAGCCAGGCTATACCTGGGACTTCTGACTTACAGAACTTAGAGCTAAAAACAAAATAAACAAAAACAAAACAACATATATGTTGTTTCAAGCTTCTGTGTACTGTTTTTGTGCAGCAATACAAAGCTAATATAGCACTCAATTGCTCAAAGCATCCTTATCAAGATAAAAGAACAGGATGGCATAAGACTAGCAACTACAGATCAGAAAGACAGAAAAAAAAAAAATCCTCAAATACTAGGCATGTGTTCTCCAGTATCCAGCAAGTTCAAATATGTTTGGTATGTTAACCTGAGAGAGGAGTGTAGGAAGAGGTCCCAGACTAATCCTTGTCCCTGTTTTTTCCATCCTCTTAATGTTCTGAAGTCCAATATGAATTTTGGAATTGGCAGATCCATTTTATTGGTATAGGAGCATCCACTACATCTCAGCTACTTCCTGGTCTTTGTAATTTTATCAGTTTTGCAGCCTTCAGAAATAACACATGTGTTTTAGTATCTCCTCAAAGAATCTGGTCTCCTACAAGTGCCACTATCTGGGGTTTTCCTTTTGTGGCATATCCTATGTCCTAGATAGTCTGTTAGGGGACTCTTATTGTCTCTAGGGACCCCAAACAGTTATCTCCAGCATCTTGTTGTGTCCTGTGCTATTGGATTCCCAAGGCTGCTTAGTCCCTTTTTTTTATCTAACCCAGTGATGCTTCAGTAGCTTCCCTAGAACGATGTCCACTCTTGGGTTACTGGACACCTAGCCTTACTGGTGGCTCAGTGTTGTGCCTACGTGGAAAGATTTCAAACCTTGGGGTGGTCCAGTTAAACTCTGTAATTCCATAAATATGAAATCCACATTGTGTGCAAACTCTCAGGCAGATATGACAAAGGTCGTATCAAGGAAAATAATATATGTAGGGAAATAAGAGAGCACATGATGTCCAGGAACTCCTGTTATATACACCATAAATATTCTGTATGCACCATGGCCAACTTAGCCACCGAGAAGCATCTGTCTCTGCTAGCAGACAAGACTGGGATCAGAAGCACCGCATGAACAAGAACAAGTCCCACATCTACACTGTGATTCATATTAATTGGTGAGTATAGGAGAAGCCAGGGGAACACCATTCTCATCATCCTCTTCTAAGTAAAAAGAAATACATCAAAAGATCTCTGAATCCAGGGGCATCATTAAAAAGAACGGGAACCAAGGACCAAGAGTATGCATACAAGGGGCCTTGAGAGCTGCCTTGTCAGATAGGAATGATGACATCACATGAAGATGATGGTGCCTTTCTGCAGATGGACTCATTTCAGCTGTGCCAGCTCTCTGTTAAGCTATCCCAAAAACACAAGTGAGAAATGAGGACCCAGGGTTATCCAGATTTGTCCTTCATTCCATAGATGTACACATGTAGTGCAGTTATTCACATTATTTTCTAAATATTCTGTACCTTATATTTCATTTCACTATTTCAAAAAAAAAAGAGACATTTAAGAGAGAATTTTAAATTTCTCATTGATAGAAACTTTTTTGTTTTGTAGTTTAATAATACTTAGTTTTATTCCATTGGTTTAGAGACTATGCTATATGTATGCATACACACACTCATTATTTCTTTTTTTGAAGATTTTCTTTGATACCTCCTAAATGAAAAATTTTAGTAACCACTACTTTAACCATTGAAAAGAAGGAACATTCTTCATTTCAGGATAAAGTAGATCTCTTTTACTTGATTTCTCAGCTGAAAATGATCTTTTAATGCCTGGCTTTATCAGATAATATAACCAGTTAACTTAGTCTATCTTTCACCTTCTCTTCTCTTTCTCTTCTCTTCTCCATTTTTACTTAATTTATAATTTCTGAATTGTTTCTACTTTATTATAGCATGTAATATTTATATTCTATCACTTTGGTGTATTTGTTTTACTCTTGAGTTCAGTAGTCAAATCCAGTCTTTTGCCTTTCTGTTTCTTATTTTTGGTATTATATTTGTTTGATCCTTTTTTATTAATCATCATTGAATGAATTGGGTTTTCGTGGCAGGAAATTAACTGGCAGAAAATTTATGGTGGGGTTTAGAAAGGGATGACAGGATGGGAAGGAGCCAAAGTAGCATTCCAGCCTTGTTGGCTCTTCTAACTCCAAGGTCCCTTCTGCTCTGTTGCCAGACAAGCAGACTGCCTCTTGCAAATATGGTTTGTTTCTGTGGTTCTGAATCTACCTCCCCTGATTCACTGAACCAAAGTGAATCCAAGAAGACATCTGAAGCCAGCCAGTTCAGCCAATTCCTAAAGTTGCCATGAAAAGACTTAAAGGTACATTTTTGCTTTTCAAAAGCAAAAGATCGCTTTTTCAAAAGTGATCCTCATCTTTGGGGGCTTTGAACCCTAAACTTAAGTCTTTGTTACATCCAGATGTCCTGCATACATCTTAATTAATTTTTTGCCTATGTGAGCTGTACTAGAATGAGAGAAGTTAGCTATGAATTAAAATCTTCCATTTCGATTGTGTTTCATCTACTTCTCTTTTAATTTTCTGTTTATAGATTTGCAAATGTTGCTACATTATGTAAGTTCATATACATCACTAACTTCTAGGTCCTCTTTTTGAGTTGTAACTTTTAACATTTTAGGTTCTTTACTCTTTCCAATCAGTGCCCTTTTGCACTAATTTCCACCATGTCCAATATTAATAATTGTGCCTGCATACTCTGTGTTGGTATATACATTTGCCTATCTGTTTATTTTCAGAACTTCTTAGTCATTTTGATTTTGATATGACATTTACATTTTGCAAAACTATGCTTTTTGTTTAAGGTTTTGTTTGTTTATTTATTTATTTATCTCTCAGAGAGAGAGCACAAGCAAGGGGAAAGGCAGGCGGAGGGAGAAGCTGGCTCCTTTCAGAGCAAGGAGCCCTATGTGGGACTCGATTCCAGGATCCTGGGATCATGACCTGAGCAGAAAGGCAGACACTTAATCTACTGAGCCACACAGGCACCCTGTGTGCTTTCTTTTGTGATATAGTCTGATGTGCTTTTTTAAAACGTGAGATAAATTCATTTATATTTATTGACTTGGCAGTCAGTATATCAATTGTATCCCTTGCTTCGTGAAGTGTATCAGGGCTGGTACTTAAAATCTGCTGCCCTTGCTACTGGTGAAACTACTTTCAGGAGGTGCCTGACCTTTGACCTGTTCCTCTCACTTTGCTCTTGCCCCATTGACAGCCTGTATAATGTATAGAGATTATACTTAGCTCCTAGTTTAATTAAAATGGAGTTTCTGGTTTGTTTTGACAAAATTTTGAAACCTTTTTGTTATATTTTTAAATAAGTAATACAAATTCAAAAGCTGTAAAAGTGAACATTTTCACACTGTCCCACTGGCATCCAAATTTCATCCCTAAGTGCAGCATTCTTACTAATTTTTAGTCATTCTTCCAATGACTGAAACTTTAAAATACATAGGGTAAAATGCACAGATTTTACCTATAGAGTTCTGTCAGTGTTGACAAATGCATAAATATAAATTATATTCCTATAAAGAATGACCCTCCCCAAATTTCTCTTATTTTCAGACCCAAGTAATCTCTGTCCTCCCTCCAAGGGATAATGCAGTTTTAATTTCTATCACCTATTAGTCTTGTCTGTTCTTGAATTTCATATACCTTGAAGAATAGATGGTATATTTGTTCTTTTTTCTCTAACTGAACATAATGTTGCAATTAGTCTGTGTTTTTCATGCATCAGTAGTCCATTTTATTGCAAAGCAGTACTCCATTTTTCAAATATATCACTATTTATATTCTGTGTGTTTCTTTTTTTTAAAGATTTTATTTATTTATTTGACAGATATCACAAGTAGGCGGAGAAGCAGGCAGAGAGAGAGAGAGAAGCAGGCTCCATGCTGAGGAGAGAGCCCTATGCAGGGCTCGATCCCAGGATCCTGGGATCATGACCTCTGCTGAAGGCAGAGGCTTAACCCACTAAGCCACCCAAGTGCCCCTCTCTTTAATTAATTCTATAGATCAATATATATATATTCATGTTGTTATTAATTTTAAGCTATTATATTAAAGTTGGATTACATATTCCTATAAACATTTCTGTGGGCATATATTTTAATTTCTTTTAGGTGAATACCCATCAGTGAAATTTCTTGATCAAAGGATACATGTATGTTTGAGGTTGTATGAAATTAATAGAGTTTTCCAGTGGTTTTTCTATTTTATTTTCCTACTACTAATGCATGGAGGTTCTAATTTCTCTATAACCTCACTGATATTTAGTGTTGTTGGCCTTTTAATTTCAGTTATTCTAGTAGGTGCAAATAGTACCTTATTTGGCTTAAATTTGTATTTCTCTAATGACTGGTGATATTAAACACCTATTTAAGTATTATTACTTTTACAGATTCAGTGTATTAGTTTTCTAGAGTTTCCATAAAGAAACATCATAGACTGGGTGACTAAACCAACAGGAATTTATTGTCTCACAGTTCTAGGAGCCAGAAGTCCAGGATGAAAGTGCTGACAGGTCTGGTTTTCCTGAGTCTTCTCTCCTTGGCTTGCACACCACTGCTTCCTCACACAGTCTTTCTTTCATGCAAGGTGATTCCTGTTGTCTGTGTATCCAAGTTTTCTGTTATCTCTGTGGCCAAATGTCCTCTGATGGGATTAGAGCCCATTTCAATAACTTCATAAATCACCTTTTTAAAGATGCTATATCCAAATACAGTCATATTTGGGGAGTTAGGTCTTCAACATATTAATCCTGAGGTAGTACAGTTTAGCCCATAACATATATTATGAAGTGTCTATATCAATCTGAAAACTTTGTTATTGAGTTATAAATACATTTATAGATTCTGAAAACAAAATTTTTTGTTAGTATATAGAGTGAATGTTTTCTCACCATCCATGACATCTTTTTGTTTCCTTAATGGTTCTTTCGAAAAAATAAGAGTTTATTTTTACATTTTGCTGAAGTCAAATTATTCCTTTTTATCTTTCTTTGTTGGTATTTTGGGTACCGTCTAAGAAATCTTGGTAACAGTGTCTCAAAGATATTTTCCTGTGTTTTACATTCAGGGCTATGAGTTTTCTCAAATTATTTTTTTGTCTATATATGAGATAAGGTTGAATGTTTCTTGTGTTTCTTCCAGCACCATGTGTTAAAGATATTTTCCTTCCTCCACTGAACTGCTTCGGTACTTTTGTAGAAAATCAATTGGAAGTAAAAGTATGAGTTATTTTTGGACTCCTTATTCTATTCCATTGATCTAGTTACCTATGATTAAGTTATATATCCTTACGACTACCATGCTGTCTTAGATACTGTGGCTATCTAGTAAAACTTTAAATTAGGCAATAGAAATTCTTCAAGTTTGTTCTTTTGATATTTGTTTGGCTATTCTAGATCCTTGAAATTTCCACATACATTTTAGAATCTCTTTGTCAATTCTTCCAAAAAACCTCACTAGGACTTGAATTGAGAAGGGATTAATTCTATGGATCATTTTAAGGAGAATTTAAATCTTAACAGTTAAGGGTTTTCCAACTCATAAGCATAGCATATCTCTCCATTTACTTAGGACTGCCTTACCTAAAATTAACATTTCATATCAGTTTTCAGTCTAGGTGTTTCTCTCATCATTTGTTAAATTTATGCCACAGTATTTTATATTTTTATAAATCTTAAGTGATATAATTAAAAAAAAATTTTCCCTAAATTTTTGTTAGTATAAAAAAACACAACCGATTTTTATATTGACCTTCTGTCCACTGACCTTGCTAAAAGTCTTCTTGTAACTCGTGGGGTTTGCGTGTGTGTGTGTGTGTGTGTGTGTAGATTTTTTTTTAAGCTTTTCTGCATGGATAATCATGCTTTTTTCTTTCTTTTTAAAATTTATGATTTTTTTCCCTCACCTTTTTATACTGGATAGGACCTCTCACATATTATAGAATAGAAGAAATCTGCTCTGTATTTCTCCATTAATTATGCTATCAGCTGTGGCTGTATAGTATGTGTATATACGTATACATGTATTTACTTATATACACACATAAATTTAATTATACTCTAACACATTGAAGAGTGTTTTCTTCTCAGTTTGCTGAAAGTTTCTTTCATGAAAATACTTTTTTTGTTGAATAAATTTTATGCATTTATTGTGATAATTTTATAATCTTTAATAATCTAGCTACTTGCATTAATTGACTTTGAAAAACAAAACTAAACTTGCATTCATGAGCTAAATCCCAATTTGATCATATTAATGTATCCTTTTTATATACTGCTGGTTTTATTTGCTCATTTGTTAAGAGTTTTTATGTCTATTTAGATAGATTATTTTGTTCTGACATGTTATTTTCTTATCTTTGCATTTTTTGTATTTAAAATCACATGTTATTTCCTTATAATACTCTTGTGTGGCTTGGTATCAGAGTTCACTGACATAAAGTGAATTTGGAAAACTTTTCTATTTCTTGTGTAAAGCTGGTTTTATATCTTTTTTTATATTTGGAAGAAATTTTGCCAATGAAGTCATCTGGACTGGCATTTACTTTATAGAAATATTTACATTATAAATTAATTTTCTTTAAAAGATTTAGGGTTAGTAGAAATTCTCTTTTTCCTTGTTTCATTTTGAGTAGTTTTTAGCTTTCAAGTAGTGTATCCATTTCATTTAAGCTGTCAAATGTATTGTTTTAAACTCTTTATGTTTAGTATCTATAGAAATTTTGTATCATTATTTCCTGATATTCATAATTTGTGTTTTCTCTAGAATGTATTTTTTAAAGATTTTATATATTTACTTCAGAGAAAGAGCATGAGGAGGGGAGAGGCAGAGGGAGAGGGAGAAGCAGACTCCCTCCTGAGCAGGGAGCCTGACATGGGGCTCAATTCCAGAACCCTAGGATCATGACCTGAGCTGAAGGCAGACACCTAACCACCCAGTTGCCCCTAAATGATATTTTTGTGTATCAGTTTAACTAGATGGTTATTGAACATAATGATCTTTCCAAAGGTGTGTTTGTTAATTTTATTAATTTCACTCTATTGTTTGGTCTGTTTTTTCTTATATATTTATAGTTTTCCTCATTCTATTTACTTTGGGTTTAATTAATCTTTTTGTTTAGCTTCTTACATTTGTACATTAAGATCAATAATTTTAAATTTCATTTCTTTCTAATATAAGCATTTAAACAAAAAACTGTTCTTTAAAAAATGTGTTAGTAGCATACTATAAATTTTGATGCTTTATTATTTTAATCATTCAGTCTAAAATATTTCTTAATTTTCTTTGTGTTTTCATTCTTTGACAGTGGGAAATTTAGACATATGTTTCTTAATTTTCTATGTCATTTCCATAAATATAACAAACCAGTCAGGTTATTATTATGGTTTTGCATTCAATATCCAACGGTCTTTTCATATTTCTATTTACTTTATTTTGAGATGGATTCATTTGCAGCTGCAGTTGTAGAGAGTGTCCATGTACCCTTTATCCTGTTTCCCCCAATGATAGCATTGTCCTAAGCTATAGTATATAACACAACCAGATTATGGACATGCACACACAGTTCATATATGAAATATCTCCATTAGTACATGGAGTTCTCATTTAGCCCTTTCTATTTAGCTACTTCCTTCTCATCCCACCCCTGCCTAACCACTGCAGATCACTATCTGCTCCTTAGTTCTATAATGCTGTCACTTTAAGAAGGTTATTTAGATGGAATTATATAGTAATTTGTCTTTTGCGACTGGCTTTCTTTCATTCAACCAGTTCTCACAGAGCACACTTCTTTGGAGATCCACTCAAGTTGTTGTCTATATCAGTATTTTGTTGCTTTTTAATTGCTGAGTAGTATTCCATTGTACGGACATGTTAAGATTTCATACTTTGAAGGAAACCTGAGTTGTTTCCAGTTTGGGGCTATTACAAATAAAGTTGCTATAAACATTTGTGTAGAGTTTTTGTCTGAAAGTAAGTCATTATTTCTTTGGAATAAATGCCCAAGAGTGTAATTTTGGGGTTATACAGTAACTGTTTATTTAGTTCTTTATGAAGCTGAATTGTTTTTCCAGAATGGTAATACCATTTTATTTTCTCACCAGCATTTTATGAGTGATTCAGATTCTCTGCATCTTTCAGCATTTGATTTGGTGTTGCTATATAGAATATATTATACACACACACATATACAAAGCATACACACACACACACACTGTGTGTGTGTACATATGTATACATATACATACATATACATACACACACATATATACATATGTATACATATACACACATACATACATATATCCGTATGTGTGTATATATATCCACATACACACACTTTTTAAATTATCCTTGGAGTATAGTGATATCTTAAGTCTTCATTCGCCCTTCTGTGGGAAGGAGTATATTGGTGGCTGGTAAGAAAATTCTGACTCCTTACTTGACATTCTATGACACTACCCTAGTATAGATGTTAGATCACCTTATTAAAGCTTCACAAAAATGGAAGTCCAGGCTTTCCACTTGCCCTTTGCTAACAAGGATGGGATGGAACCACAATTTTTGTATGTGTTCTTTGTCTAGACTAGAGTGACTATGTCTAAAACATCTCTGTTGTGCTAAGCCACCTCTCAAACAGTTTTTGGCTAGATAGAACAGTTTCTGTTGGGACTTTTCTTTTATGTACTGGTTTGTCTTTCCAGGTTGCTAGTATATTCAGCTCCTGGTCTTAGATCTATGAGGCAAATATTGAAACTCCAAATAATCATCCCTTGGCTGGTAACATCCACAGTCTATCTTTGCTCATAGACTTTTTGTGTTTATTTAATAAATTACATTAAATGTTTTAGGTATTTTTTATTGGAATAAATAGTATGTTTACCCACCTTCCTAGGAACATAAATGTCAATTTCCTATCAATTAAATTAAGAAACAAGGAAGAATGAGTTTTTTTATATTTATTTCTGAAACAAAGATTCATTTACATAGGCCTAGGTTTTCCAATTATCTGTCTGGTATTATTTCCCTAAGTATATTTTAACCCCAACCACATCAGACTCAGTGATGGGTGAGAAAAAGCATCCAGATAACAGCGAACTGATGAGTAAATGAATGGTGATAAAATAGGTAAAAATGACGTTTGCATTTCACTTCACTATTAATTTGGTAATGGTTATTTGCTGTTTTTTAATGTTAATTTTAAGGGTGTTCATATCCTTGAGAGTTAGGAAAGAGGAGGAATTAAAGGCTGATGTATATATTTATTTGTGGGTGGTGGAAAAAAAGTTGGGATTCTTATTATCCAAGGAGACAGAAACATCACCTTTTTCTCTGAAATAAAAGTTAAAGACATCTGCTAAAAGTGATTGTGAGGTGCAAATGTCTTAATGAGACTGGGAAAATTTTGGATTCGTTTCAGCTGGAATTGCAAAAGGAAGCAAAATAGAGGCATATTAAAGGATTCAGGGTCATAACCAAGGTCCCAAATGAAGTTGGGGACTACAATTCTATAGTGATATTAAAGCACTCAGTTGGCTGGGGAGCAAGATGGAGGATGAGTAAAAGATCTAAATTTTAGCTGGTCCCAGGAATTAAGCTAGGTTGTTATCAAACCATTCTCAACACCTACAAACTCAATAGGAGAGCAAAGAAAAATAGCAGCTATTGTATGAGCAGAAAAGTGACGCTTTCTGGAAGGTAAGACATGTAGAGAAATGAATCTGAAACAGTACATGGGAAGATAGACCACGTGGTGGTGGCGGGGGAGGGGGTAGCCTCCATCAGCTGGCTACTAGCAAGTTAGAGCAGTGGAGCACAAAATCAGAACTTGTAGAAGTCTGTTCTGCTTAGGGATGTCACTCCAGTGGCTAAGCAGGGAGTGGAACTGTTGCTGGGACAGTGTGGTCTCAGGACCCTTGGGGTCACAGAAATATTGAGGGTGTCTGAATGTGGCAGAACACCCAAGTATCAGAGTGGGGAAAATGGCTGCAAAGATGGAGCCAAGGAGTGCGTTCTCAGCTTGGAGTTGCCATAAACCATGATCCGTTGCACACTTGGACAACTACTCTTTGAACGGGGACCAAAAAAGCAGCAGATTCAGGGAGACTCCTTTCGTCCCCTAAGAGGAGTGGCATAGGAGTGCACCACAGGAATCTCTCCTGCAAACAGGGTCATGTGCCAGAAATAGAAATGCTCAGTGATAGGCCAGGTAAGCATGGACTGTGGCTGGAGACAAGATATATAGGAGTGATTGACTGCTTTTTTCTGAGGGCTCACTGAGAAGTGGATTCCCAAGTTCTCAGCTCCTCCAGGGCCAGAAATTGGGAAGTCACCATTTTCATTCTCATCCTCCAAAGCTATATGGAAAGGTTTCAGGAAGCAAAAGCTACTGAGACCAAATGTGAGCAGATTACATAGCTTGGATCCTGGAAAGGGTAGTAAAATTCATCTCTGAAAAAAGCATTTGAGAATCACTCCAACAGGGCCCTCTCCAGATCAGCAAGAACATCTAGCCAAGACCAAGTTTACTGATCAGTGAGAACTACAAAACTCCAGCATTAGGGGAATATAGGACTTAAGATTCATGGATTTTTGCCCATGATTCTTTAGTCTTTCGAAGTTAATTTTTTTTAAGTTATTTTTTTAATTTACTTTTTTCCTACTTTTTGAATTCCTCTTTCCTTTTTCAACCAACATCTTATCAATTCCTTTTTTAAATTTTTTTTTTAATTTTCATTTTTACTGTCATATTCTATCCCTTCATTATATTTAACCTTATTGTATGTGTGTGTGTGTATAGTTTTTCTTTCCTTAAAATTTTAGGATGCAATTTCTTCTAACAGACCAAAAATACCCTAAATCTAGTGTATTGCTTTGTTCTAGTCCTGCCTGATCACATTTTCTCCTTTTTTATTTTTTTGTTTTTGTTTTTATTTTCTTTTTTCAACCAACTTCTTATCTTATGAATTCCATTTCAAAAACCTTTTTAAATTTTCATCTGTACAATCATATTCCATTTCTTCATCATATTTACCCTTATTTTTGTATAGATATATAAATTTTTCTTTCCTTAAAATGTTCAGAGGCAATTTTTTTCTAACAGACCAAAATATACCCAAAATCTAGTGTGTGGCTCGGTTCCATTCACCAGCATAATGATATTCTCTTTTTTTTTTTTCTTTTTCCCCCTGGTTTTGGGTCTCTTATGATTTGTTTAGTGTATATTTAACTGGAGTTGTTACACTTTAAGAATTTTGTTCTCTCATTCATCTATTCTTCTCTGGACAAAATGACAAAACAGAAAAACTCATCAAAAAAACAAAACAAAACAAAACAAAACAAAACAAAAAAACAAGAGGCGGTACCAACAGCCTGGGACCCAATCAATACAGACATTAGTAAGATGTCAGAACTAGAGTCCATAATGATAATAATAAAGATAATAGCTGGGCTGGAAAAAAGCATAGAAGATACTAGAGAATCCCTTTCTAGAGAAATGAAATAACTAAAATCTAACCAAGTCAAAGTCAAAAAGGCTATTAATGAGGTACAATAAAAATGGAGGCTCTAATTGTTAAGATAAAAGAGGCAGAAGAAAGAATGATAGAGAAGACCAAATGATGGAAAATAAAGAAGCTGAGAAAAAGAGAGATAAACAACAACTGAATCATGAGGGGAGAATTTGAGAAATAAATAATACCATAAGATGAAACTATATTAGAATAATTGGGATCCCAGAAGAAGAAGGGGGGGCAGAAGGTATATTGGAGCAAATTATAGTGGGGAACTTCCCTAATTTGGGGAAGGAAGTAGACATCAAATTCCAGGAGGCACTGAGAAGTCCCCTCAAATTCATTGAAAATGGATCAACACCTAGTTATCTAATGGGAAAACTTGCAAGTCTCAGAGATAGAGAGAAAATCTTGAAAACAGCTCTGGACAAGAGGTCTGTAGACTACAATGGTAGAGATATTAGATGGGCAGCAGATCTAACCACAGAGACCTGGCTGGCCAGAAAGGACTGGCATGATATTACCAGAGCACTAAACAAGAAAATTGTGCAGTCAAGAATACTATATCGAGCTAGGCTGTCACTGAAAATAGAAGAAGAGATAAAAAGCTTCCAGGACAAACAAAAACTGAAAGAATTTGCAAATACCAAACCAGCACTATAGGAAATATTGAAAGGGGTCCTCTAAGCAAAGAGAAAACCTGAAAGTAACATAGACCAGAAAGGAAAAGAGACAATATGCAGTAACAATCACCTGACAGACAATACAATGGCATGAAATTCATATCTTTCAGTAGTTACCCTGAATGTAAATGGGCTAAATGCCCTGATCAAAAGACACAGTGTATCAGATTTGAAAAAAAACATGACCCATCAATATGCTGTCTCCAAGGGACTCATTTTAGATCCAAAGTCATCTCCAGATTTAAAGTGAAGTGTTGGAAAACAATTTACCATGCAAATGGATATCAAAAGAAGGTTGGGGTGGAAATCCTTATATCAGACAAATTAGATTTTAAGCCAAGACAAAGTAAGAGATGAGGAAGGATACCAAATCATATTTAAAATGTCTATCCAATGAGAAGATTAAGCAATTTTAAATATCTATGCCCCTAACATGGAAGCAGCCAATTATATAAGCCAATTAATAAGAAAACCAAGGAAACACATCAACAATAATACAATAATAGTAGGGGACTTTAACACCCCCCATCACTGAAATAGATCATTTAAGCAAAAGATCAACAAGGAAATAAAGTCTTTAAATGACATACTGTACCAGGTGGACTTCATGATATATTCAGAATATTCTATCAGAAGCAACATAATACACATTCTTCTCAAGTGCACATGGAACATTCTCCAGAATAGATCACATCCTAGGCCACAAATCAGGCCCCAAACAGTATCAAAAGATTGGGATCATTCCATACATATTTTCAGACCACAGTGCTTTGAAACTAGAACTCAATCACAAGGGGAAAGCTGGAAAGAACTCAAATCATAAAAACTAGAGAACATTCTACTAAAGAATGAATGGGTCCACCAGGAAATTAAAGGAGAATTTTAAAAAATCATGGAAACAAATGAAAATGAAAACACAACTCTTCAAAATCTCTGGGATGCAGGAAAGGTGGTTTGAGAGGAAAGTACATAGCAAAACAAGCCTTTCTCAAGAAACAAGAATGGTCTCAAATATACAGCCTAACCCTATACCTAAAGGAGCTGGAGAAAGAACAGCAAAGAAAGCCTAAACCCAACAGCAAAGGAGAGAAATAATGAAGGTCAGAGCAGAAATCAATGAAAGAGAAACCAAAAGAACAACAGAACAGATCATGAAACTAGGAGATGGTTCTTTGAAAGAATAAATAATAAGATTGATCAAGCCCTGATCAGACTTGCAAAAAGAAAAGAGAACGATGCCAAATTAACAAAATCATGAATGATAGAAGAGAGATTACAACCAACACCAAAGAAATACAAACAATTATAAGAACATATTATGAGCAGCTATATGCCAGCAAATTTTACAATCTGGAAGAAATAGATGCATTCCTAGAGTCGTATAAACTACCAAAACTGAACCAAGAAGAAATAGAGAACCTGAACAGACCCTTAACCAGTAAGGAAATGGAAGCAGTCATCAAAAATCTCCCCACAAAAAAGAGTCCAGGGACAGATGGCTTCCCAAGGGATTTCTACCAAACATTTAAAGAAGAATTAATAGCTGTTCTTCTGAAACTGTTCCAAAAAATAGAAATGGAAGGAAACTTCCAAACTCATGTTATGAGGCCAGCATTACCTCGATCCCAAAACCAGACAAAGACCCCATCAAAAGGGAGAATTATAGACCAATATCCCTGATGTACATGGATGCAAAATTCTCACCAAAATACTAGCCAATAGGATCCAACAGTGCATTAAAAACATTATTCACCATGAAAAAGTGGGATTTATTCCTGGGCTACAAGATTGGTTCAACATCTGCAAATCAACCAGTGTGATACAATATATAAATAAAAGAAAGAATAAGAAACCTATGATACTCTCAATAGATGCAGAAAAAGCATTTAACAAGGTACAGCATCTTTCTTGATTAAAACTCTTCACAGTGCTGGGATAGAGGCTACATACCTAAATATCATATAAACCATCTATGAAAAAACCACAGTGAATATTGTCCTCAATGGGTAAAAATTGAGAGCTTTTCCTCTAAGGTCAGGAACATGGCAGGGATGTCCATTATCACTACTGCTATTCAATAGTACTGGAAGTCCTAGCCTCAGCAATCAGACAACAAAAAGAAATAAAAGGCATCGAAATAGGCAAAGAAGTCACACTCACTCTTTGGAGATGATATACTTTATGTGGAAAACCCAAGAGACTCCACTCCAAAACTGCTAGAACTCATACAGGAATTCAGTAAAGTGGCAGGATATAAAATAAATGTACAGAAATCAGTTCTTTTTCTATACACCAACAAGACAGAAGAAAGAGAAATTAAGGAGTCAGTCCCATTTATAATTTCAACCCAAACCATAAGATACCCAGGAATAAATCTAACCAAAGAGGCAAGGAATCTGTACTCAGAAAACTATAGAATACTCACAGAAGAAATTGAAAAAGACACAAAGCAATGGAAAATCATTCCATGCTCATGGATTGGAAGAACATATAATTGTTAAAATGTCTATGTTACCCAGAGCAATCTACATATTTAGTGCAATCCCCGTCAAAATACCATCAACTGGGGCACGTTGGTGGCTTGGTGGGTTAAGCCTCTGCCTTCAGCTCAGGTCACGATCTCAGGGTCCTGGGATTGAGCCCCACATTGGGCTCTCTGCTCAGTAGAGAGACTGCTTTACCCACTCTCTCTGCCTGCCTCTCTGTCTACTTGTGATCTGTCTGTTAAAAAAAAAAATCAACTTTTTTCAAAGCAATGAAACAAATAATTCTAAAATTTGTATGGAACAAGAAAAGACCCCTAATAGCCAGAGGAATGTTGAAAAAGAAAACCAAAGTGGGTGGCATCACAATTTCGGACTTCAATCTCTATTAAAAAGTTATGATCATCAAGACAGTATGGTACTAGCACAAAAACAGACACATAGATCAATGGAACAGAATAGAGAGCCCAGAAATAGACCCTCAACTCTATGGTCAACTTATCTTTGACAAAGCAGAAAAGAATGTCCAATGGAAAAAAGTCTCTTCAACAAATGGTGTTGGGAAATTGGACAATCACATGCAGAAGAATGAAACTGGAACATTTTCTTATACCACACACAGATATAAACTCAAAATGGATGAAAGACCTCAGTGTGAGACAGGAATCCAACAAAATACTTGAGGGGAACACAGACAGCAATCTCAGCCATAGCAACTTCTTCCTAGACACATTGCCAAAGGCAAAGGAAGCAAGGGCAAACATGAACTACTCGGACTTCATCAAGAAAAAAGCTTTTGCTAATTTCCCTTTCTATATTTTCATTATTAGTGTATAAGAACGCAACTGATTTCTGTACGTTAATTTTGTTTCCTGCCACATTACTGAATTGCTGTGTGAATTTTAGTAGTTTGGGGGTGGAGTTTTTTGGCTTTTCCAAAAGACTTATCTCTGTAAAAAGAGAGAGTTTGGCTTCTTATTTGCCAATTTGAATACCTTTTATTTCTTTTTTGTTGTCTGATTGCTGTTGCTAGGACTTCAGTACTATATTGAACAACAGTGTCGAGATAGACATCCTTGTTATGTTCCTGATCTCAAAGGGAAGGCTGTCAGCTTTTCCCCATTGAGGATGACAGTCACTGTGGGTTTTTCATAGATTTTATGAAGTTGAGAAATGTTCCCTCTATCCCTTTATTTTGAATCTTTTTAATCAGGAACAGATGCTGTATCTTATCAAATACTTTTTTCTGCATCAATTGAGAGGACCGTGTGCTTCTTCTCTCTTCTCTTATTGATTTGTTCTATTATATTGATTTATTTGTGAATTTTGAACCACCCTTGCATCCTAAAGATATAGATGTAGTGAAAAGAAGGGCCATCTGTACTCCAATGTTCATACCAGCAATGACCACAGTCACCAAACTGTGGAAAGAGCCGAGATGCCCTTCAACAGATGAATGGATAAAGAAGATGTGGTCCAAAAATGCAATGGAATATTATGCAGCCATCAGAAATGATGAATACACAACTTTTGTATCAACATGGATGGGACTGGAAGAGATTATGCTGGGTAAAAGAAGTCAAGCAGAGAGAGTCAATTATCATATGGTTTCACTTACTTGTGGAGCATGAAGAATAACATGGAGGATATTGGGTGATAGAGAAGAAGTGAGTTGGGGGAAATCGGAGGAGGACACAAATCATGGGAAACTGTGGACTCTGAGAAACAAACTGAGGGTTTCGGACGGGAGGGGGTTGGGGAGTTGGGTGAGCCTGGTGGTGGGTATTATGGAGGACACGTATTGCATGGAGCACTGGGTGTGGTGCATAAAAAATGAATTTTGGAACACTGGGGAAAAAAAAGATAAAATCTTTTGCATAGCAAAGGAAACAGTCAACAAAACTAAAAGACAACTGCAAGAATGAGAGAAAATATTTGCAAATGACATATCAGATACAGGGCTAGTGTCCAAAATCTATAATGAACTCATCAAATTCAATACCCAAAGAACGAATAATCTAATCAAGAAATGGGCAGAAGACATGAACAGACATTTCAACAAAGAAAACACCCAAATGGCCAACAGACACATGAAAAAGTGCTCAACATCACTTGGCATCAGGGAAATACAAATCAAAACTTCAATGAGTTACCATCTCATACCACTTAGAATGGTTAAAATTAACAAGTCAGGAAATGACAGATGTTGGCAAGGGTGCAGATCCTACATTGCTAGTCAGAATGCAAGCAATTGCCACTCTGGAAAACAGTATGGAGATTCCTAAAAAAGTTGAAAATAGAGCTACCCTGTGACCCAGGAATTGCACTACTGGATATTTACCCTGAAGATACAAACGTAGTGATCCGAAGGGGCATGTGCACGCCAATGTTTATAGCAGCACAGTTCCACAATAACCAAAATATTGAAAGAGCCTAGATGTCCACTAAACAGATGAATGAATAAAGATGTGATACACACACACACACACACACACACACACACACACACACACAGAGGGATATTATGCAGCCATCAAAAACGGAATCTTTCCGCTTGCAAAGACATGGATGGAACTAGAGGTATTATACTAAGTGAAATAAGTCAATCAGAGAAAGACAAGTATCATATGATCTCACTAATATGAGCAATTTGAGAAACAAGACAAAGGGTCATAGGGGAAGGGAGGGAAAAATGAAATGACAAAACCAGAGAGAGAGAGAGAAAACATAAGAGACCCTTAATCTCAGGAAACTGGGGCTTGCTGGAGTGGAGGGGTGTTGAGATGGATGGAGTGGCTGGGTGATAGACATTAGGGAGGATATGCTATGGTGTGCACTGTGGATTGTGTAAGACTGATGAATCACAGACCTGTACCCCTGAAACAAATAATATATTATAGGGTAATAAAAAGAAAAAAGAAAGCATCCAGTTGGCTTTTTCCCCCCCTCAATTAATGTTCCTTATGCCAAGTGAAAGGAGAGAAAGCAGGCAATTGGGATGACAAAGGGTTTCAATTTTTGTAGGAGAAATTGAAGATGGGATTAAATGTGAAAAGATATTGTTAATAATGTTAAATGCTACAGAAACATCATGGTACATGAGACACTGCAACATTCCTTCTACTGCCTCAACTCATGAGGTTTTAAAATGTTCATTTTCTCCAAAACAGCAGCAGCGTATTTATTAAAACGAGCCACTTACCTCCTGTCTTCCAAATAACAATATCAAAACAGCTTTTTAATTATATTCACACATGAAAGAGGGAAATTACTTTCAGTTAGACTTTCTGTTCTAAAAAAAAGGAATAAAAATATTCATACAAAATCTTCATGAATTTATAATGGGGTTATGTCATGATAAACCCATCATAAAGTGAAAATATTGTAAATTGAAATACAATTAATATACTTAACTTATTGAACATCATGGCTTAGGTTAGCTGGACTTAAATGTGTTCAGAACCCTCACATTTGCCTTCAGCTGGACAAAATCATCTAACATGAAGCCTATTTTATAATAAAGTGTTGAATATCTTATGTAATTTGTTGAATACCGTACTGAAAGTGGAAAACAAAATGAGTCTGGGTATAGAATGATTTTAAGTGTATCACTTGTTTACCTTCATGATCCTGTGGCTGGGGAGTTGCAGCTCACCGCTGCTGCCCAGCCTCATGAGAATATTATACCTCATATCACTGGCCTGGGAAAAGGTCAAAATTCAAAATTCAAAGTACAGTTTCTACTAAATGGGTATCACTTTCTCACCATCATAAAGTTGAAAAATCATAGGTTGAACCATTGCACTGTAGTACTATACTGTTACTAATCTTAGCTATGATTCTTATAATTAATTAAATCTATCTTCATTTTCTCTCTACACTCATAAATAGCGTTTGTATTATTACCTCACTATTCACCCTCAGCTGAGCGTACTCACAAGGCTGCCTTAGCAAATGCAGGATTTGTGCTTCTATGTTCTATACATGGGGTTGAAATTACTTTCAACCTGAAAGTTGAAGTCAGAGACAGACTGGGTTTGATATCTGTGGTTATTGCTTAAACATGTGACAGTCCTGGGCAAGTTACTAAACCATTGAGATTGCTTATGCATGCCCAAAGCTGCAAATACTTATAAGAGCCATTGTCATGAGTATGCTAAGTAACATACATGAAATTTTCAACCTTTTCAACCTTATCCTACCAACTGCTTTTCATTTTGTATTATCATCATAGATTATCTTTTAATAATAAAAAGTGCTTTGGAAAAACCTTGCACCATATTCCATTTTAAGATTCTTCTCAACCTTTTTTTTATACTTTGAATACTTTAGTTGCCTACATATGAAGCATCACTTTCCTAACCCCTTTTCCCCAGGTCCTGGCAGCAGGAGCCAAGGCAATGCTATTGAAACCCATGGTTCTGTAAACAAAAGTTTCCTTTTTAAAAATTTTTTTAAAAGATTTTATTTATTTATTTGTCAGAGAGAGAAGACCCAAGCAGGGGGAGTGGCACACAGAGAGAGAAGCAGACTTCTCACTGAACAGTGTGGGATTTGATCCCAGGACCCTGGGATCATGATCTGAGTTGAAAGCAGATGCTTCACTGACTGAGCCACCCAGGACTCCCACTGTAAACAAAAGTTTAAAAATACTCTTTTAGAGTGAAAGGACTGAATCTTTACAAACATGTCAGAAGCTGAACATTTAATCACTTATGGCCATTCTCACCTTAAGAATCCAATACATCTGAATTCAAAGATGAAGTCATTTAAAAAATGAAGTCATATTTTAAAAATGCTTTGGGATCTCCTTACTCAGAATTCTCTTCTAAGCCTCCAACATATAGTTTTAATTTTCTTCAATGATGGAATATCAATATTGTCCTTTCAGGGTAAGGTTTATTTTCAGTGTTGTTTTTATGTATGTAATAGTTTATATTTACTGAGGTCTTACTATTTGTCAAAAGATGTGCTAATAGGGAGCCAAACTCTTTTGGGCATGTAATACACATAGCTGTATGGAAACAAGAATGAAATTATAAGACAACATTTACTTAAGCATTTATTAATGTTGCTTATGCAAAAATAACTTAGTCTATTGGAGAGCCATTGTTTGCATCTCTTACCTTTTGAACCGTGAACCGTCCTTGTTAAATAGTGATATCTGAGAGTAAAAGAATCTGTATTTGTTTCTTCTGACTTTCTTTTTTTAATGAGTCGGTAATGTGTGTACTACCCACTGCTGATATAAACCTGACAGAATTCTCAACTCATTTAGTTATTGTCTCGATAGGCAAGCACTGCCTGGTGGGAGTGATGATTAAAAAACAACAACAACAACAACTGAGACAGAACAGTCATGGAAAAGCCAAATCCATAATGGGAACTTTACTCATGTTGGGTTCTTTTGTCCCTTCAGAGAACATAGTGCTTTAATTAGACAATATCTTTGTTGAGTGACAGCCATACTAGAGAGGCAGCAAAGTTGAATGATGAGCAAATCTCCCGCTCATCATGTGTCCACAGCATCAACTGCAGGAGATACAGTCCTGAAAATGAATAGTATGAACCATGCCTCCCAGGCTGGTAGGTGTTATTTATGAGGAAAATTGAGGTAATTACTTCATGCATACTGATAGGAAGTAGGACAATAAAGAAGGAGGATCATTACTATAATTCACAATTATATTATGATTTTCTCATTCTTAATTCCATGGATTTTGTAATCAAGGAAAAAGATAAATCCAGATTTGCTCCTGAGATATACTCTGCACTTTGGAATATATTTCAGAAACAAAGAAATTACGGATTCTATTTATTATTTCCCATGACGTGCTGGCATTGGAGCCACCAATTTTTAAAAACATATTATATTACAGAGAGAAAAAGAAGCTTTCCATTTGAGCCTGATTCCCTTATTCAGGAATAGGAACAGTCTGGAATAACTAGAATTTCTTTTGAATGCCACTGAAAATCGAACACTTTTCCCCCCATCAAGGAAAGAAAGGGAAATAAATTTTTAGAATTGAAAAAGTCTGATTTGCACAGTGATCCTCACATTACACAATATATAGAAGATAAACAACAACTTTTGACTAAATGTACTTGAAGGTGTGTGTCAACATCTTTTAGTAAATGTGGAGAAATACATATTATGAATAATTTATACAAAAGTACTTCTTTCTACGAAGTCTAGAAAAACTACCTTCTCATTGAGATACTTTATCATAAATAAATACAGTGATACTACTGCATTTACCTTCCTGATCTCAATAAATTCATAGTTGTTTATATTAATAAATAATTAAAATGTTTATCATATCAAAGGTTGTCTCCAGTCTCTTCAGTTCAAATTCAAACTCTCTCACTGAGTAAAGAATAAACCTAGAGAAAGCATATAAGATAATGCCATTTCAACGTGAGTGAATCAGGGTTTTTAATTATAGTCTGAGGATCAAAAAGCAAACTAAAGCACACACATGCATACACATTCTTTTGTAAGGAAGAAACGGGTCAGTTCTTGCTCAAACAAAACAAAAATGGTTTCCGTAGGAACAAGGCATTATGTAAAAACTCTATTTGAAAGTTTCTTCCTGAGTCTCTGCTTGCAGATGAGCTTGCATTGAAAATCAGCTATTGCCTCTTTCAAAGTTGTCAGGTACACTCAAGCAGCTAGAGAAAAATGCCAAGATGTAACAGTATATGCATTACTGAGGGATGCTTGCACAACAGAAAAGATTTATATCAGTCTTTTCCCAAACCAAGCAACCTTTTAAGTACGATTGTATTAATTAAAAAAAAAAAAGATTTAAAAAATATCTTTGAGCTTTGTTTTCAGCAGCACATTTGAGACATGGAGGAAGGGGTTCTGGGGTAAATGCTTGTGAGTATTGGCTTGAAAGGTTTTTACTAAAACAAAAGTGGGAAGGCTCTGCATGGTGGCTAACAACCATTGGGGGTGGCAGGAGGCTTTTGAGTGAAATAAAATTTGGCTGGTGGGATAAATGGAGATTTTATAGTGCCTTAACTGTGGGGAAGTTAGTGGACATCCGTCAAGCTAGGTTAATGGTGGGTGAATGGAAAATGGTTTAAGGTAATTTCCTAAATGGCAAGCTATAGTAGGTATAGATTTGCATAAATTGCAAAATGCATTAAAAAGCTCTTTTTTGGCCACATACATATTTTCTCATGACTTCTTTTGAATCCCTAAGAAAATTAGTAGTTGCAAAATTATATCCATTCAGTGTGGACCCTGGGAACTACTTGGGAAGAGCAGTAGAATTAAATGGACTTCTGCACTTACGCCAAATTGAGCAGTGCTTTTATTTCTTCATGTTAAATTTGCCTATTTGCCATGAAGTCAAAATCACAATACATTTGGTTAAAAGGAAAGAAAGGAAGAAAGAAAGATCAGAGAAACCAAGAGAAAGGAATATTTTAGGATATAACGTAAGATGGTGTGGATTTGGAGTAGAGGTGAAGTATCCTCTTTTTACTTAATATTAACTGATTTAGGAGAGCTGTGGCATCAGGTGGGGGAAGTGGAGTGCCAGGTAGTAAGAGAGAGCTTGATTGGCATGCAGTCCTATATGCACAAACACTACTGTGATTGAAATCAGGAGCTCAACAAAGGGGTTGAAAAGTAGAAGTAAGGTATTATTTCACTCTCTGTCAGAGGAAAATGACATTCAAACTAACCAGGAGAGACGATCATCAGTATAAATAATACTTATTTATAAAATTACATATTCTTTTATCTCCCCATATATACCTGGAAATACACAAAATCAATAGCAAATGTCTTCTATTTATCTATCAATAAGACTAATAATGTTTCTACTGGTAAAGGTAATTAATAAATATAATACAGTAAAGACAACTGGGACATTATCATATGTGAGCTCCATTAAGATAGGGAAATTTTCTCTCTCTTTTCCCTTTACTAGCAGTTTCCTGAATATCTAAAAATGGTCAGTACAGGATGTTTGTTGAGGGTTTACTTCAATTAATTAGACATATAGTATGACTCTATGCATATCTGAAATAAATACTGCCATTATTTTCATCTTGCTTTTAGTATTTTATTTTTGTCCTATTTCTACCCAGGCTAGGATTTGTGACTTTTATCATATGTGATCATGTAAGTATAGATGGCCTTCTGTGATTGGGTTTGGTTTTGGCTACTGGTACTATTATCAGTTCCCAAAGGCAAACACACTGGTTTAATTTTCTTTGGATCCCTAGTTTCTAATAGAGTGTATCATAGTCAATACTTAATAAAAATTCATTGAATGAATTTTGTGCTATGAGTGTGGAATTCTGGTTCCAAATAGAATATAATCTTTTAGAGTTCAAACATTGCGTATCAAGAGTATTGGCTAAGTACATTGGCTTTGAGATCATAATTATAGTATTCACACCCAGGTTTTTGCCACTCACTAGATGGAAGACAGTGAACAAGTTATTTAAATTCTATGTCTATTTTTTAAAATTTAAATATTGAATTATAATAATATCTATCTAAAAATCTTGTTGTGAAGACTAAATGAGGTACTATATGCAAAATTCTTAGACCAGTGACTGCAAAGTAGTAAGTACTCAATTCTGTTAACTACCACTGCTTCTTTTATCCTTGATGACACCTGAAAAGATCCTGGACATATAATGCCTGTGCTCAGATAAATCTGGCATTAAATCTTTGATTTTATTTCTTTCTAGTTCCATAACTTTGGAGAGGTTACTAAGCCCTTCTGAGTCTATTTATCTCTTTGTACAATAGTATTATCAGTAATGAAGGAAATACCATATTATATTATATGCACGCAGTGCATTATAGCCATAGTGGTAAGTGCCTGTGTCTTCTTTAGTTTTCATTTTGGCCATATATCATGCCAGCATTTTTGCCCATTATAGATGGATAATATGGTAGAAGGTAGAGAAACTGTGCCTTACAGCTATCATATCTTTTCTTAGAGCCAAAGTTACTACTGAGATCATGGTGGGACTAATTTCTCAAGGACACAGGTATCGATGTGTTTTCATTATTGATCAAGAATTTCAGAAATATCTGGTCTAAGAGTCAAGGTATTTCCTACTTGAGAAGATCATTGGAGGATGTTCTCCTTCCTTCCGCAACCCTCAGTTATATCCATGGACGGTGAACATTCAAATATCTATACTGTTGTTTTCATGGAGATCATTATTAGACACAACTATCCTAGCTTTACAAAATCTCAAGTCATTCCTCTCTTCAAAGACTTCTAGACTGGTGAACCTTTCAGAACAAGTTGAAGTATCAGAACAGATGTGTCTTTAAAGCATCAAAGAAACCTCTTAAAACAGAAATGGGTGTTCAAAAACAGACAAAGGGGGAAAGAGTAACTCTGAGGAGCCATGAAGGGCACAGAGTGGAGCATAAAAAGTATTAGTCATTGGTGACTAAGAGTGAAAGCATCAGGTCTCAATTCCTGTCCTGAAAACAAATAAAGCAATAAAAATTAGCTTTAACACATAGACGAAGACCACTTCAGAGAAAAAGAATTTTTAGAAAATATAATTAAGATTTGGAAGGATCCCAATCCGTACTTTGATTTCCCCATTTTATAGATCAAGTAACAATGTCCTATTTCATGGTCTTGTTCAAGGTTGCAAACCTAGTTTACTAGTGGGGATTTAACTAGAACTCAGTTTTTTTGTTTGTTTGTTTGTTTGTTTGTTTGTTTTGTTTTGTTTTTTAATTACCTATATTCTTACTGAATTAGGGAACGGGAAAGAAATGAACAAGAGATTAAGGGAACTATCACTTTGGTCTGATTATCCAGGATGTTCTTCAATTGGCTTTGTTTTTCGTAAATGTATCAATTCTTCCTTTCAACCATGGTCAGCTTCTAGTAACCCAGTTCACAATTTATTCTCTCTCTCTCTTGAAACAATTCTCTTGAAACAATTTATTCAACTGCTAAACTAAAGCATTGGACTATTTCTCTTTAAGCAAAGTTTATTGATAGTACTTGTAATTGAGTGCTCTATTTCTCTAACTCCTTTGAAGCCAAAGACATAAAGACACATCAGTTCTAGATTACATTTTTAAGGACTCCCATCCAAATTTCTAGTTTATTCTTTGGCTCTCTTACACCCTCTAGTGAATGACCACCATTATACATAGTCTTATTAGGAAGAATACTTTGATTCTATTTTGTGGGAAAATTATTTACCTGTGCCTTTTTTTTTTCTTCATATTATATTACTTAATGTTTATTTCCATTAAAGAGAAGTACAGTTTTGCTGTAATCACAACCTTTGAACAATACTCCAGTTTAAGTGTGCTAGGCTTGGTTTTAATATTATCTTTTAACATTCAGGAAAATTTTTAAAAATATGCTCTCACAAGCTTATGTAAAAATAATGGTATTGCCTTAATTTTTAATTTTATTCAACATGATTGATTTTTTGGGAAGACATAATATTCCATCACTTTTGTATTCAGTTCTACATCTTATAAAGTTCCTTTACATAGTATCTGATTCAAATCTTATAATGAATGAGCTGCCAAGGTAAACAGGCCAGTCAACATCATCCACATTACAAATGAAGAAATGAAATTTAGGAGTTAGTTTGGGCTTTCCAAAAGTCACATAGCCAATTAAAAAGAGTATTCAAACGTAGGTCTTTTGACTTTATGCCTTATTCATTATTCATTGTTCTAAGAAACAAAGGAAATGAGGAAGGTGATTTAAAAAAGAAAAATCAATTGTAAATGGGATTGACTCCTTAATTTCTCTTTCTTCTGTCTTGCTGTTGGTGTAGAGAAATGCAACTGATTTCTGTGCATTGATTTTATATCCTAACACTTTACTGAATTCCTGTAAAAGTTGTAGCAGTTTTGGAGTGGAGTCTTTTGGGTTTTCCACATATAGTATCATATCATCTGCGAAGAGTGATAATTTGACTTCTTCTTTGCCAATTTGGATGCCTTTAATTTCCTTTTGTTGTCTGATTGCTGAGGCTAGGACCTCTAGTACTATGTTGAATAGCAGTGGTGATAAACCATAAGATACCTAGGAATAAACCTAACCAAAGAGACACAGAATCTATACTCAGAAAACTATAAAGTACTCATGAAAGAAATTGAGGAAGACACAAAGAAATGGAAAAATGTTCCATGCTCCTGGATTGGAAGAATAAATATTGTGAAAATGTCTATGCTACCTAAAGCAATCTACACATTTAATGCAATTCCTATCAAAGTACCATCCATCTTTTTCAAAGAAATGGAACAAATAATTCTAAAATTTATATGGAACCAGAAAAGACCTCGAATAGCCAAAGGGATATTGAAAAAGAAAGCCAACGTTGGTGGCATCACAATTCCGGACTTCAAGCTCTATTACAAAGCTGTCATCATCAAGACAGCATGGTACTGGCACAAAAACAGACACATAGATCAATGGAACAGAATAGAGAGCCCAGAAATAGATCCTCAACTCTATGGTCAACTCATCTTCGACAAAGCAGGAAAGAATGTCCAATGGAAAAAAGACAGCCACTTCAATAAATGGTGCTGGGAAAATTGGACAGCCACATGCAGAAAAATGAAATTGGACCATTTCCTTACACCACACACAAAAATAGACTCAAAATGGATGAAGGACCTCAATGTGCGAAAGGAATCCATCAAAATCCTTGAGGAGAACACAGGCAGCAACCTCTTCGACCTCTGCCGCAGCAACATCTTCCTAGGAACAACGCAAACGGCAAGGGAAGCAAGGGCAAAAATGAACTACTGGGATTTCATCAAGATCAAAAGCTTTTGCACAGCAAAGGAAACAGTTAACAAAATCAAAAGACAACTGACAGAATGGGAGAAGATATTTGCAAATGACATATCAGATAAAGGACTAGTGTCCAGAATCTATAAAGAACTTAGCAAACTCAACACCCAAAGAACAAAGAATCCAATCAAGAAATGGGCAGAGGACATGAACAGACATTTCTGCAAAGAAGACATCCAGATGGCGAACAGACACATGAAAAAGTGCTCCATATCACTCGGCATCAGGGAAATACAAATCAAAACCACAATGCGATATCACCTCACACCAGTCAGAATGGCTAAAATCAACAAGTCAGGAAATGACAGATGCTGGCGAGGATGAGGAGGAAGGGGAACCCTCCTACACTGTTGATGGGAATACAAGCTGGTGCAGCCACTCTGGAAAACAGCATGGAGGTTCCTCAAAATGTTGAAAATAGAACTGCCCTATGACCCAGCAATTGCACTATTGGGTATTTACCCTAAAGATACAAACGTAGTGACCCAAAGGGGCACATGCACCCGAATGTTTATAGCAGCAATGTCCACAATAGCCAAACTATGGAAAGAACCTAGATGTCCATCAACAGATGAATGGATCAAGAAGATGTGGTATATATACACAATGGAATACTATGCAGCCATCAAAAGAAATGAAATCTTGCCATTTGCGACAACATGGATGGAACTAGAG
>NC_081570.1:60749140-60778945 GCF_022355385.1 Mustela nigripes | reverse complement strand
GAAAGGGGAACCCTCCTACACTGTTGGTGGGAATGCAAGCTGGTGCAGCCACTCTGGAAAACAGCATGGAGGTTCCTCAAAATGTTGAAAATAGAACTGCCCTATGACCCAGCAATTGCACTATTGGGTATTTACCCTAAAGATACAAACGTAGTGATCCAAAGGGGCACGTGCACCCGAATGTTTATAGCAGCAATGTCCACAATAGCCAAACTATGGAAAGAACCTAGATGTCCATCAACAGATGAATGGATCAAGAAGATGTGGTATATATACACAATGGAATACTATGCAGCCATCAAAAGAAATGAAATCTTGCCATTTGCGACAACATGGATGGAACTAGAGTGTATCATGCTTAGCGAAATAAGTCAAGCAGAGAAAGACAACTATCATATGATCTCCCTGATATGAGGAAGTGGTGATGCAACATGGGGGCTTAAGTGGGTAGGAGAAGAATCAATGAAACAAGATGGGATTGGGAGGGAGACAAACCATAAGTGACTCTTAATCTTACAAAACAAACTGAGGGTTGCTGGGGGGAGGGGGTTTGGGAGAAGGGGGTGGGATTGTGGACATTGGGGAGGGTATGTGCTTTGGTGAGTGCTGTGAAGTGTGTAAACCTGGTGATTCACAGACCTGTACCCCTGGGGATAAAAATATATGTTTATTAAAAATAAAAAATTAATTAAAAAAAATAAAGAAAAGAAAAATCATCCAATGGTTTAATTTTTAAAATAGCAGTTACCATGTTGAGAAAAGTGGCATCATTCCTGGTTATATATGATGTATCTTTGTTGATGCTTGTCCTTTGCTATTTGTGTGTGTGTGTGTGTGTGTTTCTCAAAAAAGAAAGAAGAAACCCAAAAGTGTGTTTAATTCTCACTGTGGTTGAAAGGAGGAGGTTATAAATTAAATAACAATAGGTTACAAAATCATTTCACATTGAGAATAATAAGCTTAGTTATTGAAGAATTACCCACTTCAGCAACAGACTGGAATGGTAGTATGGGGAACCATTTTCCTGCTCTCATAAATAAATCACTGCATCGAATACCTTGTTTGGTGCCTAGAAAGGAAAATGAAAGCATTCCCTTAATTTTGTGATGTGTGACACTGACCAGTTGATGAAAGAAGTTTTTACTCTGATTATGAAAGGATAAATTTGTTTCCACAGTGGAGTGCTATTTCCTTGGGGAGGTGGATAAATCACTTTCTTATAACTCTTATAATGAGGGATGAACAATGGACTTAAAATGAGACTGCACTTAGAGAAATATTTAACACCAGCATGAGGGGAAGTTGAAACAACTTGGTAAAATAGAATCAGCCTCAGACTATTTAATCACATTGGATTAGAGGTACAGCTGGTTTATGTGCTATATTTAGTAATAATTTGGAAGATGCCATAGATATGAAATTGGTAAAGTTTATCCATTATACTAAGTTTCTAAAAGTAAATATCTCAGATGATGGTGAAAAACTCCAGATAGAGTATTAGATAGTATGCTCTTAGAAAATATCAGACAAGCCTAAAATAGTGTATGTAGTTAAAAATAGTCTCAGCTATATATGTACACATTCTTAACCTTGTGACAGTTCAATCAGTCCCTGTGGGGGCTAGAGCCAAATAGGTGTTTAACTTGTGACAATAATGGTAAATAAGAGTATTTTGTCAGAAACGCATAGTCCAAATGACAGCTGACATGATCCCATGATCTCACTTTGCAAAAGAAGTGCCTTTCTTTGCGTGTGACTATTCCTACTGGGAAAACCAGAAAGAGTAGGTTTTTTCAAGCTAAGAGGAATACATAATACTAAGAGATGGCTGCAAGCTGAATACAAGCCATTTGCAAATATCATATTTATTTAGTGAGAGCAAGCATTTTGATTGAAATGTTCTATTCAAAAAAATGGGAGGAATCTTTTTTTTTTTTTAATTCTGTTGTCCTTGTTTGACCAAAGAATACCTAATTCAAAATAAAATTAAATTACTAGATTAAAAAAATTTTGGACCCTCTACCATGAAATAAAAATTAGAGAGGAAGTTAGCACCACAATCATAAACTATATTTATTGTATTTAACCATACTTGATTAGATGACTAACTCTATTTGAAAATATCAAACATGAGTTTAAGAAATGTCTCTCATACACACAAAATAACTTAGTACATTGACCCCATTATATTTTCATGTGTCTGCCTTTTCTTAGGCATTCAATCAACTTGTCTGGATAAATTGATACTTAATTGTGTACACAGGCTCAGATATGGATAAATTCTATAAGCAGTATCGGTAGCATAGTGTGTGTGAGATACTTTGGTTCTGAAAATACAAGACTAGGTTCTTGCCCTTTGAGAAATCTTCAGACCATAATATGCTTAATCATATTTCAGTGTGGTACAATAAGGTTTCCAAGAAACATAGAGGTTTCCATGTGCTTTGGAAACTGAGAGGAAAAACCATTTAACTCATTCTGAAGCAAGGTAAGGGAAGATTTTTAGAGGGGGTTAAAATTTAAAATATGAGTAGGATATGTCACATGAGAAGTAGATAAATATATTCTACGAGAACTCCATAATGTGAAGCATGATGCAGCGTGTTATACAACTCCAATGGAATTTATATCCCATTTATGTATTATATTCATTATATTATGAGAGTGTAAAATGTAGATCTGTGTGTACGTGTGTGTGCATCTGTAGATTTGCAAAAGGGTGTGTGTGTGTGTGTATATGTGTGGTGTGAACTAGGGTGGGAATAGAGGCTTCTAAGATACAGTTTTATCATTTATGGAGGGCAGAAAACTTAAAATAATTTGGACCTTCCATGATAAATTTTCTTTCCTCTAAACACATTCTGCAAAGTTGAATCCAGGGAGCCTTAATAGGCTTGTTCTATCTGATACTGACTGCTGTGAAATAGTCTCAGACCTGACACGTGGAAAATATCAAAAAGTCTCTTTGGCTCATTTCAGGATGAAGGTCACATCCATATTAATTGCCCTTATACTGAAGCCTTCCTGGAGGCCACCTGTCAGCACATCTGGAGCTCATGTTGCTGCTGCTTCCAACACGGCACCATTTCCATCCCTACTCTGACTTCAAAGACCCATCAAGGTTGACGGTAAGGACCTGAAAAGGGACACAGCGGAGATTTACTGGCCCAGACTCTGGTCTCCTCTCGAATACTAAAATTCCCTTTTCTCAGTTTCAGGACATAGCAAAAGAGAGGTCATTTAAATTTGATATTTTCCAAAATGCCCTTTGGACAGATACTTACTGGAAAAAAAAATGTTATTTGATTTCCCAGGTTTCCCTCAGGTTTTAGGTTAAACATGATTCATAATGATCTGTTTTACATATCAGTGAAATAAACACCATTACTTCAGGGACCCCACTATACATTTGAGTTCAGTTTGAATGTCATGACCTTAGTTGTTCACTGAATCACAGGGAAATAAAGAAATAATACATACGGGAGTGTTATTGAGTATTAAACACCTCTGTGTGGAATCCAGACTCAGATTCAGCAAGATGAAGTATCTATTGAATTCTATGAGGAAAATGAGTATCTCAGAAGGGAGTCACATCTCCCTAATTTGAGTCTGCGGGGCCAAAGGAGTTTTCACTGAAGTTCTCTTAGAGGTTTACTTCCTTCCCAAAATGGCTAAACCTGTTGTATTCTTAATTCTTTTTGATAACTTATTTCAAACTCACTGTTAATGCATATGATGTGGAGAAGAAGGAATAGTCCTTGATGAAAGGACTATATACCCCACACACAGAGTATTCAAGTAAGGAGATGTTTTGCTCCAAAATTTCTCATAGTTTTTGGTTTATGAATATCAAAGAGAAGGTATGATTTAGAGAAATATTTCCTTATTTTATTTTGCTAATTTACCTGTTTTTTTTTTTTTTTCATTCCCCCCCCCCCAAACTATTTCATAGAACATGCTTTAGGAAATGCTAGCTTAGACTCTGACAGTCAAGTAGACTATTTCCATGTGGCTTTCAGTGCCTATTAGCATCCTACTGGAGATGGCATCACTAAGTCCGTCACTGCCCAAAACAATGTCCAACATTGTTTTGGCCCAAATTTTGCCTTTTTGACACCTTTGCCTAGCTCTGGACAAACAGTCTGTGGTCTAAGTGGTCTGCACTGAGTTCTGCTTACATAATGTTGGGTGTGGACACAGACAATACAGGGATAGAAGAGAATAGTATGCTGAATGGTGATCAATGCCATGAAAAAAAAATAAAGAAAGAGAAGCAGTAAAAAGAATGAGAGATGAGTTACTACTTCATATAAGGAATCCATAAATGGCTTCTCTAATTAGGTAATGTTTGGACAGGGATATCAGAGGTGTATAAATGAATTACCAGTGATAGGTGGCTGTCTTGAGGCAGGCCATGAGATAATTTTGGGTGAAACATTATTATTGTTTTTCAGGACCACCACTAGCATCTATTTGAGAACTGCTAGCAGTACAGATATATGATTATTTTCATAGTTCAAGTTTACTTATCTGGAAAGGTTTAGATATATTTTCCCTCTTTAAAGATATACCAAATTAACAAAATACTAATTGGTACCATTCTGATTTTCATTCAGTGGAGTTCTAAATCTAAACTTAAGCAATTATTTTTAAAAAAAGGATTTATCAATTTTATGTATGCTTTTCTTAGCACTCATAACTCTAAGAAAAGTTGAAGTTAGATTGCATGATTTATTCTACAGGACAGGTTTTTTCTCTGAATCAAAATCACCTTTCTACCTTGGCTGAATTAATACATGCATTAGTGAAGAAAATTTAATATTACTTCATATTTCTTCCTAAAAAAACCATAGTCCACATATCTGTCATTACTATTTTCCATTATTTTGAACATTCACATATTTTAAAGTCATAATAGTAATAAAAAAACCAACGAGAACAGCTTAGTTTACTTTGCAGATGCCATTAAAATTTTGTATATACCTCTCATCAAAATAATTTGTATAACAAACTCAAAATATATTTTTGAACAATTACTGTACGCTGATGCTGTCCAAAGTGCTGATAATACAGAGCACTATAGACAGTACAGAACCTTTCTTTCCTGGAGATTACATTCTAGACTAGACAGACAATAACCAATCACATGAGATACCTCTGCATTTTCTCTTCTATAGGTGAGGAAACTGAGGCAAGTTGTACTTAGGTTTGCCTCATTTTAAAGCCTGATCTTTTCATAGTTATGTCATTTCTGAATCTTAAAAAGGAAAATAGAGGGGTGCCTGGGTGGCTCAGTTAGTTGAGCATCCAACTCTTGATTTCAGCTCAAGTCATGACATCAGGATCCTGAGATTGAGCTCCATGTAGGATTCTGTGCTGAACATGGAGCCTGCTTAAGATTTTCTCTCTCCCTTGGCTCCCCTTCCCACTGTCTCTCTCTATCTTGCTCTCAAATAAAGTATTTTAATTTTATTTTAAGGCAGACAGTCACTAATTAAGCTAATGGGTCCATCAGATAAGACAGGTGCGAACAGGGTCATGGAAGAATAGCATCAAAGAGAGCTCATCAGAATGAGTTAGAAACATTAAAAATGTAACAAACTTGACCTTGGCTTTTTTTTTTTTTTTTTTTTTTAATCTCAAACAGTGGTAGTTGATTTGTATCTGTTAGTCTATGTCTGATATCCAGTCACCAGGTGCAGGCCCTCTAGATTCCAGTGGGTTTCATCACTCAGGGGAACCTGAGTCTCTGTTCAGACAAACTCATCAGAAGCCTTGAACAAACCTCTTCCCAAACCAGGAAGAGAAGTCATGACCACACTATTTTTAATATCAATGGCTGCAGGTTAATTTTAAATGAAGTATAAATTACTTGCTTTTGTGATTCATCTCTCGAGGAGAGATTTTTAAAATATTGCAAGCTTTGAAGAAGGTGGCATATACAAAAGTAACAGAAATATTCAATAGGATTGTCAGAGAAAGCATTATAAGGATCCTTTTTCATTCATTTGGGATGTAGCTCATAAATCTAAATATATTATTTAGTATATTAAATTAATACAAATATCTTTCTTTTTAGCTTATAAAATATTCTTTGTTGATTTTATTCTAAAGGGAAAAAGTCAGAAATAGAAAGGACTCAAAACAACTTGAAAGACTGTGCTAACAGTCTCTTTCCCAGGTAAACAGTGACTTGTTCATAACTCCCAGGTTTTATGATAACAGGACAGAGCAAATTCTTTGTATAAAATTTGAAATGACATTTAATTACCCTGTTTTTAGGAGGCAAGTGGATTTTTAAATTTAAGTAAGTTTCTTTTATTGGCCTTTTGTCTTTGTATAGTTTGAGAAAAATGATTGCTTTTTTCTATCTCCTGAGAGGGCGTTATCTCTAGGAACTATTCAAGATCTTTTGTCCTGCTTCTTAAGAGCTCCTTACAAAGTTTGACACCAGGGGAGAATGTTGAAGATGAATCTACGGACAATCCAAAAGCTCAAAGAGGTCATCATTTCCATTATCAATATCTAAGGGTCTGGTATATCAACAGGTCAATCTAAATGACTGAATCCTCTTAGTGAATTAATATAGTCTTAACTGGAATTCACTTTTTAAAAAACAATGTTGCTGCTTTTAGGGTGTGCCTGACTGGCTTAGCTGGTTAAGCAGGTGACTCTTGATCTCAGAGTTGTAAGTTTGAGCCCCATGTGGGCACGGAGCCTACTTTAAAAATAATAATGTTGTTGCTTTTGTTGTCTATTAACTTTAATGATTTAAATTATGAGAATTTCACATTTTGGCAGACTGGCCTTTATTTGGGGGGAAATTCCCATTTTTCACCATGTAATTTATATTTCATCTCACTGTAAAGATTAGGAAGTGGTCCTGAATACATCAGTGTCCAGCACCTGATATTTCTTAAGGGCTTAATAAAACTTTAAGCAGTATATTTTCAGTGAAGGGAAAGAAGAAGTTTTAATTATTTCATTTCATCTGTGATTCACCTGTTCTTTAGAAAATTAAAATATTTTTCCACCCTCTCTGGTGATTACAAGTTTGGTCTCTTTCTTCCCTACTTTGTTTCTCAATTATGAATTTCTTGGAGATTTTGTAATAGCACTTAGCTCATAGATGCTTAATAGATATTTGCTGAATGAACGGATGGATGAATTAATAGGAAACTTAGTTTGTGATTACACAGTTCTCAATAGCAGGAAGCAAGGAGGGAAATTCACAGTAGACAGACATCTTGGACAGACAGAAGACTGGATGAAGGCATGCTTTCACTGCATGCAGAGTGGCCTGATAGAAAAATCGCCTGTGTGCGCCATCATGAGGCCAGAGCTGCAATTACAGAGCTTCAACTTGGTCACTAAGCTTGGAGAAAAGGCACTTTATTTAATTTTTTTTAAAGGTTTTATTTATTTGACAGAGAAAGAGACAGTGAGAGAGGGAACACAAGCAGGGAGGTGTGGGAAAGGGAGAAGCAGGCTCCCCGCTGAGCAGGGAACCCTATGGGGAAACTGATCCCAGGATTCTGGTATCATGACCTGAGCCAAAGGTAGACGCTTAATGACTGATCCACCGGGCATCCCAAGGGGAAGGCACTTTAATTAAGTTGCTTATGCCTCCTCATTTTAAAAATAGGTCTTTGTAATAAACTACTTCCATAGATTCAGGTGATCATGAAAGGCACCTATCATTCTGCTTGAACCTTTTAGACCTTCTTCCTGAATAGCGAGTTACCCTATATCCTGTGCTCTGGAAGGAGGGTAATGATTTTGTTTTAAAACTTCGCCTTCCTGTTTCCTGAGTATCTGTCTAGAAACCCTGCAATTCACTCATGCTTAACTTACAAAGTGGCAGATTTCTCCCTTCAGGGCAAACACATCAGCTGCTGTGTTTACAAAAGCAGTGAAGGCATATTCCTCTTTCTCTTTTAAAGTTTATTCATGCCTCCATGTGCTCAAGGAGGCATGACTAAGCTGCGTGGCATGAGGAAGTTTCAGGAAGTAGAAGTCTTTTAATAGCTATAGAGTCTAGTTCTAGCAATACAGATTGATTAAAGTGGCACAGCTCTTATAATTTATTTTGTGCATATAAAGGTAGTTTTTACATATAAAAATGGAACCTTCCCTCTATCAGGCAGCATCCAGGCACATTTTCACATTATTTAACCACATAAAGTACTGAATTGAGAATCAGGAGCTGTGGGTTGGTTTATGTCTCTGACTTGTTTTCTTGACCTTGACTTACCCTATGATTGGCTACGGTGTGTGGGGGGGGCAATAACAAAACCTCTATATGCTTAATAATTACCAAGTGTTTACCATTTTCACTTCCATCATAAAAGGGAGGGCAGGGGGACCCCCACAGTCTGAACTAATTTTACTTCTGTAGCAGCTCTTAACTCTGATTTAAACCTCAAAAGCCAAATAAAACATAAATTTGATCATGCTTAAAACATTCTGATAATTCTGGTTCTGCACTGTCAGTGAGAATAACTCCTAACTACTTATCATGGCCTTGGAAGACTGGCACATATGTTACTTCAGCCTATCTCTGACATGGATAGAGCAGGGTACCCAAGCTTACTATCTCTCTCTCACCTCCCTGCTCTTTTTTTTTTTTTTTTAAAGATTTTATTTATTTATTTAACAGAGAGAGAGATCACAAGTAGGCAGAGAGGCAAGCAGAGAGAGAGAGAAGGAAGCAGGCTCCCCACTGAGCAGAGAGCCCGATGTGGGGCTCGATCCCAGAACCCCAGGACTCTGAGATCATGACCTGAGCCGAAGGCAGAGGCCTTAACCCACTGAGCCACCCAGGCGCCCCATCCCTGCTCTTTTTGTGATCTACTCTCTGTACTGGTATAGTGGACTGCTCTCTGTGCAGGAAATGCACCCAGAGTTTCCCCTCCATACTCTCTCAGCTGATACTGTTTCTTCAACTTAGAATGTCCTTCTTCTCCTTTTTATTCCCCTTTTCTATGGGATGACTGAAAAAAACTCTTCCCTATTTCTTTCTTTAACATTTCTCTCCTTGCCCAGAAATACATTCTCTCTTACCCATGATGAATTATTGAACTCTACATCTGAAACTAATGATGCACTATATGTTGGCTAATTGAATTTAAATAAGACAATTAAATAAAATAAATAAATCTGTAGAAAAAAAAGAAAAAAGAAGAAAAGACATACCAAAGACTACTCCTACAAAGAGAGACAAAGCAGGCCCAATGGTGAAGTAGAGGTACAAATTAGGTTGAAAGGGTGTCCATACAGACTGGATGAGAAATTTTAAGCAGTGAGAAGTAATAAACACACTCATGTGGGAAATAAAAGACTTATTTTCTGTATTAAGGGTAGAAAACTTTTTTTCCCAAATTGAAGAGTTTATTAGATTGGTAATATAAAAGAGCTTTGTGGAAATGATTGGGAAAAAAATGTTTTGTGAAACCAGGGAGAATTTCTTTTCATTCCAAATCTACAACTTGGAATTTGCTAATGTGCTTTAATAACTTGAACTTTGAATTCTACCGTATCCATATCATATTAATTTTCTTCCAGATTCACACTAATAAAATTTTATTATCATCATGTTAGTAAATAACTAATTTTATTGTAAATCTTATTTATTAATTATAAACTATTAAAAGATACCACATACATATGATATGTATTACTTAGGTATGTGTCAACATATATATATATGTATACTATCCAAGTGTAAGAAATGGGTTATAGTTACTAAGGGAACATGCATTTTGATTATGTAAATCCAAGACTGAATCTCTTGAACAAATATTCAGATTCAATTGCAGTTAATTCTTAGTCATCTTGGATATCAGTTCATACAGTATCCATGACCACTGTTTCACTTTTGGACTCTGGTCAGGTATTGTTAAGAATAACTTATGACTTATTTGCATTTCAAGGAAAAAATATTAATTAGCAGGATCTGCTGTTTTATATATTTAGTTCCTCTTTTTTTTCCCCTAAAAATAGAATAGAAACAATTATTTTAGTTGTGTGTTTTCTTTTTTTAATACAATATTTGGATTAAATTTTTTGGCCATTAGCTTTGAGAGCAGAGAAAGGGAGTAATTAGATTTGAGACTCCCTAGATACTGAGGTAGCAGGTACTTTCACACATTATTTTAATTTAACTTTTAAAGCTCTGATGATGTGAACATGACCAATGCTTAAAACAAACAAAGAAACAAAACAAAACAAAACATTTTGAGTGTGTGGATTCAGAGACAAAGATCCATAGAAAGCTAACAGGCTCCCCCCTGGGGTGGGAGCTTGATACACACACACACACACACACACACACACGCGCGCGCGCGCAAATAATCTCTATCATTCAGGCAATGTACTAACTTAAACATTTTCTTAGAAACCTCTATTGCAGAGTAATACTAGTGTGGAAAGAAAGAAAAAGAAAGAAAGGAAGGAAGGAAGGAAGGAAGGAAGGAAGGAAGGAAGGAAGGAAGGAAGGAAGGAAGGAAGGGTACCACTGAAATGAGTGGTTATTCCAAAGATATCAGAGACATGAAGATACAGGGTTAAAATATACCTAGGAAAGGGATTTTGAGAAGGCATGTGAAAGATTATAATCAGAACAGATAGAGTTAGCTGCTGATTCTACCTGTGACTTTAGTCAAGTCACTGCATCAGAGCTTCAATATCTTGATTGATAATAAAGATTTTTTGTAGGATAATGGCTAATTTGCTGCAAAAAAAAAAAAAAAACAAAAAACAAAAAACACCTCATAGACATAATTGGTACAATGCAGTAGACATTTGTTTCTTATTCTACAAAGTTTGTTCCACAAGGAATTTAGAGATTTGGCTTTCTTTTATTCTTTGCTCCACCATTGTCTATAGGATTTTCCACATCTGTTGGATTGCAGCTATGTTGATGCCATGTCTGTGCTCTAGACTGTAGGAAGAGGGAAAAAAATGGAGTCCAGGGCAAACCCCTTTCCTTTAAGCATCTGAGGTGTCAGTTCCATTTATTTTTTTGTTTCATTCCATGGGTGAGAACTTAGTCATTTGACATACCAAGTTGCAAGAGACACTAGGAATTGCTAAACTAATTGGGTAGCCATAAGTCCCACTGAAACTTAATTATTGTGGAGGAAGGAGCTAATGAAATTAGGGTGACAATCTGAGATCTGCTGACAAAGGCAGATATTTCTTCCATTGGTTTATAAATGCAAGGAATTCCTAGCAGGCACCAAGGACTAATGCCTAAATATTTATTAATTTTTAGGAGGCAAGCCTGCCTCAAGAGGCATCTGGCTTATATAGCCATTCTACATGAACTTACTATGGAAAAGTCTTTTATTTTAGTAAAAATCAAGTCACTAAATATGTTTTGTCTTCTTCTCCCTCTTTTCATCTAAGGTCATATTATATTATGTGTGACTCTGGGTATATAGTATGCTCCAGTGGTTCTCTAATATCTGGAAATCTATGGCCAGTTTACCCAACATCATCTGATGTGTGTTGGCAACTATTCTTATCCTTGCTGCCAACTGCTTGTACAATCACTGTACAATTGGCTATTTGCTTTCATTTGACCAATTGCTTTTGCAGAGCCAGAGTTAGAGATGTAAAAGCTGTGGGTTCTCTCCTCAAGGACAAAATTGTATTTTTGACAACAGGTATTAATTATAGTAGAAAACAAATAATCTCAAGACTTAAATCTGGCTTTATTCCAATTTTGAAATTGCCTACTTATAATTCTATCTAAGTAATATTGATTAATACTAGTGTATGGTGATAGACATGTTAGTTGAAAATATCTGTACACTTTTTCAGTTCTCATAATCTTTTCATATGTAGCCAACTCTAAATTTTAGCATAAGGAAGTTTTCTTCTAAAAGATAGCTTAAAATAAATGTGACACATGCAATTCAACCATTACAAAAGTAGTGTAATGGAAAATACTCTTCTGCTATCCCAGACTCCCAGCTGTATAATATAAAGACAAATAATTTCAATAGTTTGGTGATTTTCAATACAGCCATATCTCATGCATTAATATGCATACCTATCATTCTTTTTAAGATTTTATTTATTTATTTGACAGACAGAGATCACAAGTAGGCAGAGAGGCAGGCAGAGAGAGAGGAGGAAGCAGGCTTCCCACTGAGCAGAGAGCCTGATGCAGGGCTCGATCCCAGAACCCTGGGACCATGACCTGAGCTGAAGGCAGCGGCTTTAACCAACTGACCCACCCAGGTGCCCCATACCTATCATCTTTAATGATATGCAGAAACATACACCACTGGCATTAATCTGTACCTTGCTTCATTTTTTCACTTAATCACATATATTCTAATACAATTAGATTGAACTCATTTTTACCCTAAGGACTACACTGTTATGTATAGATGTACCATCATTTATATAACTAATCCCTATTGATGGGTTTCTAGATTGTTTCCAGATGTTTACTCTTATTTATAGATCTGCATTTATACCCCATGCATAAATCTTCCTCTGCATGTGCAAATATACTTATAGGAGAGATTCTTAGAAGAATTCTTAGAAGAATTATTTTATGTAACAAAGTTATCTTTTATTCTTTCTTTTGTTGCTGTTCCCTTGGATTTGCACAAAAATAATGTAAGATATATATATATGTGTGTATATATATATATAAAATATATATATATAATGCTGTATATACAAATCTACCTATCACCTATGTTTGTATGTATGTATGTATCTATTTATCTGTCATCTATCAATCTACATAATGTTTAGCCTTTTACCTATCTTCTCCACATTCTGGTCTAGGACAAAGTGCTTCCACCATCTATCACATAATTGGTAAATGATTATTTATGTCTGATTGCTCCCAGGGGGTGGTTTCCTTTTAGAGATTCCTTTTTTTTTTTTTTTTTAAGATTTATTTATTTAAGAGAGGGAGGTAGAGAGAGAAAGAGAGAAGAGCAGAGGGACAAAGGAAGAGGGAGAGAGATAATGTCAAACAGACACCCTGCTGAATGCAGAGCCCAAGGAAGGGCTCAAGCCTACAACCCTGAGAACATAACCTGAGCTGAAAGCAAGAGTCAGACTTAACTAACTAAGCCACCCAGGTGCCCCTACAAATTCCTTTAAAACAATCTCCTATTCCTGAAACATGCAGCTTTTTACATTTTTATCTGCCTATGTTCGGACCTAGCCTCATTTTTCAATTTTGGCTATGATAGTGGAATTCTGTTCTTTTCATTTTCACTCTCCAAAATGTTGTCTTCTTTTAAATAAGGGAGTGAGAATACAATCTTTGTAGTTTTTCTGTAGTCTCATCTTTGTTTTAATCTAAAAAATACTTGCAGTCATTCAGATTTTTTACCTTTTTCATATCTTTGCTGATCATCCCTTGAGAATCTGAATGTGAATCAGATTCTATAGTAATTTAGTAGATGGAAAATCAGCTTTTAATTCTTCAGTGATTTTCTTTAATTTTTAAAGTGAATGTGTATGTGTATATGTATATCAAATTGCCATACTGTGCACTTCAAATATCTCATAATTTTATTTGTCAATTATACTTCAGTAAAGCTGGAAAAAATAAAGAACATCTGTCTAACCCAACCTATTTCTCTACTTACCAAAGTACAAAATAAAGTAATAGTTTTTTGTCTCATCTTTGCATGTAGTAGACAATTGGATATACTCTGCTCTGGTTCTCTTTTCTCATAAATCTCAGATTTTTAAATAATAAAACCACACTACTTTTATGTATTTTAAAGAATCATGACTAGTACTAGGGAATTAGAATCTTTACTTAGCTTTTTTAGATAGTTGTATAAGTGTGAAATTTTCTGGGTATCAAATACTTTCGCCTGCATTTAGAATTTGTCTTCCCACAGGCTTGTTGCTATTGTTTTTTACCATTACCTTCATCCTTTTTCTTTACATCTTCCTCATTATCATTATATTTGATATGATTGATTTTACTTCTGTTGTTCTTTTTTCTTCCTCTTGAATCTATCATCTTAGATGGGATTTATATTCATTGTTCTTATTTATCACCTTTATTCTTAGAATTTTAGTTTCTTTCTTTCTTGTTCTGTTTTTTCTTCCCCTTAAATTTTAATAGAGTTTTTGTGTTTCCAAATCATCAGTTTTCTAATAGTCTCTCTAATCCTTATCTATGTCTTATATGTAAAATGTATATTACATTAAAATACATATACATTGGGTGCCTGGGTGGCTCAGTGGGTTAAGCCTCTGCCTTCAGCTCAGGCCATGATCTCAGGGTCTTGGGATCGAGTCCCCCATCGAGCTCCAGCAGGGAGCCTGCTTCCTCCTCTCTCTTGGACTGACTCTCTGCCTACTTGTGATCTCTTTCTCTCTATCAAATAAATAAATAAAATCTTTAAAAAGAAATACACATACATTAAATCTTGGTATTGCACTTTGAGTGCCTTGAAAGATTTCCCATTTTCTATAATCTTCCTTTGCACCATTATTTTAATATTATCTTTATATCCAACTATGCCCTTTTGTAGAAGCTATTCTTTCTAAGTTCTTCTTTTCCACCCCACCCTCCAGGATAATGAACTGGTGTTTTATTAAATTTCACTTTTTTAATAAAATATTGTTTTCAGAAATACACCCTTACACTGAAACTTCTGTATACTATTTTTTAATCTCTATTGCCTTGATTTTTTTTCTCCTTCATGGAAACCATTTTTCTTTTTTATTCATCTTCAAATTGGGACAGATATTTATAGGTGCATTGTTTGCATGTGAGGTTTGTGTTTGCCTCCATCATTGTCCACCTGCATCTGTTAACTCCTCTCACTCAAATTCAAGAATAATCATGATTTATGAACACTCAGGTATGTTTTAAGATCTGGGCTAAATAATCTTTCTTTCATGTTCTCTGTCTCATCTATAAAGTATACTGAAAGGATGAATGCAGTCTCTTAAATGCAAAGATCCCAACACCCAGCTTGACTCTCATAAAACAGTTTTTTACACAGCATCCTCAAAAACAACATGGCCCTACCTCATGATTCTAAAAAAATCACTTTATGCCTAATGACAGTTACACTTTCTGAATGGAAGAAGGAAGAGGACTGCAGGTGATGGACAGGAAGAGCTGTTCTCCTTAGAATGTTGTTTTGGGGAATGACTGACTTTTATCTGGTCAGAATAGCTCCATGCTCTGGAATTCGGTACATAAGTTGGATAGTGATACCCATACTACATTGTTTGGTGTTCTCTCTCCTCTTCTCATACATAGATAGTAAGATGTGTTTTATAGTCCAAAAATGTGTTTTTTAAAAATTTACTCCTGTTGCTAATATACATACTAGATATTTCTGCAGGATTGTGTCATGTGGCTGTTTTGTTTTGGTTTGGTTTGGTTTGGTTTTGGTTTTTGGTTTTTGGTTTTGGTTTTGGTCTTTGTTTGTTTGTTCGTTTTTGTTTTTTTAATCATTGGTTTCACAATTGGTTGGTTGCTGTTTGTTTGTTCGTTTTTAATATCACAGCTAGGGTGACCAACTTGACTCAATTCACTAAAAACTTTCCTGATTTTAGCATGCATCCCAGGAACTCCTTCACTCTGGCAATCTAGAACAGTGGTCACCTTAAAATTTGCAACTTCTCAATCCTCCTAAAATGAGTTTTGGTCATTTTATTCTGTTGCTTTAAGACTTCATAAGGTTCCCTATTTTCTTCCAGTACAAGTATGTCTTTCCACGAAACCACTTTATGATGATTTGGTGTCCTTTCTGCATTTATTCATGTTACTCTCTCTGATGACCATTTAATGACATATTTTAGCATTGTATGCTTTTCCAAACATACCAATTTTTAAAATATTTTCAAAATCCGAATTATTTGTTCATATCATTGTTTTATGCTTTAAAAAAATTATATGTCTGTGGTTGTAGTTTTTATTCTGAATTTCCTATTTTGTCCTGTTTTTCTTAATTAGTTTTACTAGAAGCTTCTTTTTTATTAGCCTTTTTTGAGTACACAATTTTTATTATTTTAGATATTTAAAATGTTCTCTTTTCTTCCAATTTGTATTTATTTGTTGTATTTTCCATTGCTTCACTTTCCTCCCTTTTATGTTTGTCTCAAAGTGTTTCTTCTAAAAATAACATATGGCCAGATCTTTTTTTTTCTTGAATTCTACTTGAGAGCACTTATCTTTAATCATCAAGGTAAATCTACAGAGAATTGTAATTAATTATGTGTTAGGACTTCCCCTTGTATTTTAATTTTTAATTTATCATACCTTATTTTCCTGTTGAAAATTTTCCATTGAAATATCAATTATGGGAACCATATTTTCTTCTTTTGATTTCTTGTATTATTGATTTTCTCCTATTCTCTTATAAAATATTAGCCATCTCTGGGTAAAGCACAAAACAGTGTACTGATTGTACTTCTCTGGTTGAGTTAATGCATAGGAAGAATATCTTTTTCTATTCCAAGAATACTTCTTGAATAGTGAGTGGGTTAACCCACTCATTAGAATAACCTCCCTCATCCACACTCCAGAATATTCCTGTTCAATTTTTGTAGGTTGTTTTTTGTTTGTTTGTTTTTTAAGATTTTATTTATTTATTTGACAGAGATCACAAGTAGACAGAGAGGCAGGTGGGGGCAGGGGGGGGAAGAAGGCTCCCTGCTGAGCAGAGAGCCCAACATGGGGCTCAATCCCAGGACCCTGAGATCATGACCTGAGTCAAAGGCAGAGGCTTACCGACTGAGCCACCCAGACAACCTATTTTTTTTTTTTTTTTTTTTTTTTTTAATTTCAGGCATTGTACTCACACAGGGGGAATCACTTTTTCTCTCAGCTACTGGAACTACATGGTTTGGTCTGTGAGTAATGGATAGAAACTACCCAACTATTCTGTACCTATGGGTATATTCTGACCACTCTTCTCAATCTTCCCATGTACCTACTCTGCTTTGCCTGCTTCCTCTTACTGTTATTGCTGTATTCCTATTATCAGGTAGAGTGGACATCTATTGTTTTGCAGAATTAGGAACGGCTGCCAGTGGTTCTGATTCATCACTATGACCTTTCGTGTAACTATTCAGCAATGTTCCCCAATACCACCACCATTTGGAGAGCTCTAGTCTGAAAAATATGAATTCAATGCTCACTCTTAATGGCAAAGATGCTTTTCACCTTTGGCCCATTTAAGAACCCTTCTAAATTATATACCCAATGCCTGGACAATAGATGACTAAAAGAGGGAAAGTAAAAGAGGTGGTTAAAATTCTCAACTTCAAGTTAATTGTCTTTGCCCCTTTTCTATGCCTAATTGAGTACCTGCCAAAGATCTTTCTTGAGCCTCCTAGGCTTTAAAAGCTTGTATTTCCCAGTTTTTATGGTCATATCTGAGTATGGATCTGCATTAATTAAACTTGCTGTGTCATTTTTTAACTCAATGATTTGTTATGAAGGTAGAAGTTTGTAGCTAACACTCCGTGTATCATTTTCCTTGGATAATGCCAAAAAAAAAAAAAAATCTCAGATAGTGCCCCATTCAGTGTTTTCTTTCTGGTTCTGCCTTCCCCATCTGACTTGGGGTAGGATTCCTGTCAGCTCTATGTATCCTGTGTTTATTTCAATGTTAGTGTGTAAAACACTATGAATGCTTCTATCTCTTTTAATAGGCAACATGCTCTTATGGAGCAAAAGAATATCTCTCAAGTACATGCATACCATCTAGCAAATTTCCCAGCACAGAGTTTGCTAGATGATTTCTCTACCAGATGTGTCCAGGAATGTAAATGGCAGTTTATCCCAGGACAAATAGATGTCTACCATTTTAAGAAAAGTTCTGAAATGGAGGATTTATTTTTTCATGCTGTGATTTTGAAAACTGGAAAATATTTTCTTAATTTTCAAGTTGTATAACTTAAATTTGCCCAAGTAAGTAACCCAGCATATACTTCTAATGGCTTATCTGAGAATCACGCTGCTAAGTATGGGAAATGTGGTTAATACGTGTTTCCTACAGAGATAAACCAAGCCTAGTTAGAAGAAAAAGGACAAAAGTAAATAGAGTTAATGGACACTGTTCTTCACAGAAAAATTAAAAGTAAACTTTACTGAAATCAACCCTTATTGTTAAAACTGGAAAAGAATCTCTGTGTATATAGATGAGTAGGAGTAGAAAGCTATAGAAAGGGATAAAAAGCACATAATGTTCAGAGATGTATTTACTCATCTCAGTCTAATTTGCCAAAGAAGGGGAAGAAATAGGAGTTTTAGAAATGCATGCTTCAACTTGGCAATTCTCAAAATGAATTTTGACTAAATACCTTCTGAGAGTAGAACAAATTTATTTTTCCAAGTGTGTTTGATTTTTGTCTATGTAGCAGATCCCACCCTTATCCAACTTCAGAAGATTCAAGGAAAATAAAACTCTTAGAAAGCCTAATTTAATGGCTGGAACATAAGCGTGTATATAGTTCAGTAAATTGTATAAAATCAGTAGTGTTCTAAACACAGTGCTGGCCCCACTGGAACATTGATACTAGATAACATTCAAATTATTTACAGTTGCTTGCACCCCATCACATTGTCTCAACCAATATTTAGTGCATATTGTTTGACAATGGCAATAATGATATCTAACATGGCAGGAGAGTCCATTTTTCAGAGGCTAATTGATCACTTTCAAATCTATAAATACTGCACCCCCTTTTTTCTACCATAAAATAAATTTAGTTGTTGAACTCTTGGTTTGATTTTATCTGAATGAAATAATTTTAGCTTTTTCTGAAGAAAGAAAAAATTATACATGGACCCAAAAGCAAGCCCACAGTGTAGCAATGCCTGTTATTAGAGGTGATTCTACAATTCATACTTCCCATTTCACAGAACCCATGCCTTAACAAAGCCCATCTAAAGTGCTTATTGAAAATATAAAGTTGCAGACTTAGGTTTTTGCTATATTCTATTGCCACCACAAATTTTGTTCTGTTTATTTTGCTTTCTTTGTTCATATTGGTAAGTGATAAATTTTGTGTGTTTTACATATTGTATTAGGTTTATCTGTTTACTTTGTATTCATTTTGCATGTATTATGGTGTAAATCTATAGAATAATGCAGCTGATATTGAATTTTATATTGCTATTGGGCATATACTGAGTAAGAAGTTTGTCTGATCTTTAACTTAATCACAGAAAAATATTGCTAAAGGGAAAGTTTGCTTCACAACAATGAGACCTATGGCTTTGTAAAAAGTGTTTAACTTTAAATCCATTATACAGCATTAATATATAATTTTTATATTTTCTGCCACAGTTAGATGAGATTTATTGTATATAGCGATTGAATTTAAGCAAAAGTAGTTATATAAATAAAGAGGTCTTTATATGATGTGATTTAAACATGTCTAGCTAAATTATCAATGTCTTGATAATGTTATGGATACATAGCAAATAAAGCAAATATTTCAGAGGAATACGCTTTTATGCTATTTAAAAGTTGAGCTACAGCAATGAAATAGTGTGTTACCACCTGAAGTGGTAGTTAGTTCAAAGCAGATGAAAACCTGTATGTTAAAAGCTTACAAAGAAGCTTCCTGCAACATTCCATAAATCTGTGGCTATATTCGTCTTCTTTTGTGCTTCATCTAGGCCTGTAAAAGAGACATATCACTTTCCCATTATAGTGCCATATTTGAAATGCTCCATTTATATTTTTAATGCCTTTCATATCTATTTTCTTATATAGTTTAATAGAACACTTAGGATTCTAGGCCAGGAAAAAGAAGTAACTAAAGACAATAGAGTGCACTGCTGCTGACTGAATGTCTGTATTTGGAATAGGCCAGTTAACACAGAAAACAATAGATCTTTAGGAAAAGACCTACTAGTGTAATATATTCCTTTCCTTATTTTGATTGTGCTTAAACAATAATATTTGCTCCTAGTAATTGAGGTAAATAGATCACAAACCAATTTCAAAATAAGTGATTAACTTTGTTTTCCTTTCTGAGATCACTTTTTGCCCATCTTTTACATAAACAGTTACCATGGCATACTTTAATAATGTCTGCTTTAAATAGCCAGAAAATCTGGGAACCTTGTCTTACTCAACCTTCTACATTTTCACAACTTAGCTGGAGCTCCAGCATAGTAATGTATCAAAAAATACTATGCATTCGCCTTTGACAGAAAGTATCTCCCCAGAAGACAAGGAGAGGTTGAGGGTTGTAACAGTTTTAGCACTTCTTTTTTTTTTTTTTTATTCTCTGAAATATTAACCAAGGAAGAATTTATTGAGCAGAAAAAAATATCAAAGTATTACTTTATAATCAGAGTGAGGAAAATGCCCCAAATCCATATCTTTATCTTGATGAGATAACGTAGGCTATTGTCTAATAGATCTATACTCCAGGCAGTGTTTCTTAAAGAAGAGTCTGATCCATACTGGTGGTCTCAGGTGATCTGTTCAATGGCTGGTAGGCATTTTAGTGGTTTCAGAGAAAAGTAAATTTTCATGGGTACATATGATATGTAGATTTAATTATAATTTTACATACATTACCATTATATTATTAATAATCATAAAATCTGTAAAATTTGGTGCTGTTTTACAAAAATCTTCCACCTAGTATTCAGTTGATAAAAGCACAAAAATTCTCAGTGAACATAATTTCATATGATTTGTGTTTTGGCTGTCTTTATTTATTTGATTTTCATTTTTATGATATTTATGTATTATATTACACTGCCATGGTAGATAGACCCTATGATGATCCCCAATGATCCTTACATCTTAGTGGGCATGTCACCATGTAATCAGTTCCTCTAGGAGTGGATGAAGCTGACCACTTGGGTCTAACAGAACATGGCAATGTGATAGGATGTCACTTTCATCATTAAGTGACTTTATATAAGACACTATCTTCAGTAAATTGAAATTCCACCTGCAGGCCTGATAAAACAACCATATGGAAAGGTGCTTTGGGAAGCATCTGGGGACTGTGGGTGACCTCTGGAAACAAAAGAATTTCTAGGCGATGGAAAGCTAAAGCCCTGAGTCATAGAGTAATAAGAAAATAAATTGTGTCAACAATCTGAGTGAGCAGTGGAAATGGATTTTTTTCCCAGTCTTGCTTCCAGATGAAAATGCAGCCCAGCTAATACTTTTATTAAAGCTTTGTGGAATCCTGAATAGAGGACTTGGTCAAGTGATGTCTAGACTCCTGACCTACAGAAATTGTGAAATAAGGAGCGTGTCTTTTTTAAAGCCCTTGAAGTAAGTCATTATTTCTTACAGAGCAATAGAAAATTAATAAAATCACTAATTCACAATGATGTATCTATGGCTTAAAAATGACTTGCTGAAGAAGTGAAAATAGCAACATAGTACCAGATCTCAGAATCAAGTTGTAATCATAGTGAACAGGGCTTCATTATGGATATATAATGGAAATCTGTGCTAATTAAGTGAATCTGAAAGTTTAATATATGTGTGCAAAAACCAGAGAAATTTCTCTATGTGATTTCATTGGAACAGTGATTAGTTTGTTACAGACTTTATTTTCTTGTATAAAACTCTTCCCCCAAATAGTACTACATCATCACATATTACCAGGTACTTTCAAATTAAATATTGTAATCTTTGGTAACTAATCAAATTCTTTTATTTTTCCCAAGCTACAAATGAATATTTTCTCGTTAAAGGAAGAATTTTGTCAGTAAGTTCAGAAGAAAGACCAAGTATGGAAGAATCATTCAAAGTTGCACTCCACATATAGCATTAATAGACATGACATTCTACTGCCAAGAGTCTTAGAAAACCAGACAAATAATATGCTCAGAAAGAAAACAGAATTAGCAGTTGGCAGAATTCCTCTCTCAAATGGCATTCTTTGTCATTACACACTATCAGTGGCATATAATACAGAAAAAAATTAATAGCCCATATGTGTCTTAATAGATTTGTCAATTTAGAGTTGTCCAAAACAACTAATATCAAAGTATGAATCAGCCCTGGGCATATGTTTGGAATCTATGTAAGAACCAATGACTTATTTTTTAACTTTTTATTTTAAAATAATTTTAGGCTTATAAAAGTTTTAAAAAGATTGCATAGAGAGTTCTTATATTTCATAGATTTCTTTTCATATAACTATGTAAATTAATCAAAATTGGAAAATAATGTCAGAAAAACATTAACTGAATTATATACTTTATTCAGATCCAGTAGTTTTTCCCCTAATGTCCTTTTGATGACTCAGTGTACAACCTACTCTACCATGTTGCATTTAATCATCACTTTACCTTTAGCTTCCTTCAATCTGTGAAATTTTCTATCCTTAGTTGTTCTTCATAACATTGCTACTTTTTAAACTGTTCAGGTATTTTTGTGGAAGGTCCCTCAATTTGGGTTTGTTTTATATTTTTTTCTAATTAAACTGGGATAAAGATTTGAAGGAAGATAAATACAGTAGGGAAATGCCCTTCTCAACTCATCAGTATGTAATAGCAATATAGCTTATTGCTGGTCATTTTAACCTTGGTGACATACTTAAGGTGATGTCTTCTGGGTTTCTTGACTGCAAAGTTACTATTTTTTTCCTTCTTTTGTTATAAGCAAACCGCTCATTCTATCCCACATTCAGAGAAAGGAGAATTAAGCTCCATCTCCTGGAGCAAAAAATATCAAAGACTTTATGGACATAAGTTAAACAACCGTAGTAATTAAGAAATATTTGCAGGAAGATACTTTGAGGTTATAGAACTATTTTATTTTTCCTCAAAGTTTGCCTGCTAATTATATCAGTCAAAAATGGACATTGCCTATAGCAATTATTATTGTGGTGTTTTAATGATGATCTATTTCCCTCATTTTTTATTTGGAATTCATGATTCCAAATTTATTTGGAATCCATTTATTTAGAATTCATCTATAAGGAAGATTTGTCCCTTTTTCATCTACTTATTTTTTTAGTCATTTATTTATATAAATATATACTCATGGATATTTATCTTATTCTTTGTATTAAAATCTATAATATAATGATTTATATATATTTTGCTGACCAAATATCCCAGCTTTGAACATTTGAAGCCACTTCAGGTTGGTTGCGGTATCCTTTTGAAATCCTTTTGTTTATTTGCTTTCAACACTTTCTTTTTCTTGGCACTGCAAGATGCTAGGTTCATCTTATATTTTCCTACTTACAGTTCTAGAATCAGCTATTGCTCAAAAGAACACTCACTGATCCTTTTATTAGAAATTAGAATTTAGAATCCAATATCTTAGTACAAAATGTACTCATTTCACTTGGGTTATAGGACCTCTCATTAGACAAACTAAAAAACATGTATATATATTCTAACCTATGTGTCCATACATATCTATATTTGTGTATCTATTTATCTGATATATATTAAGATAAATATGAGTTCATGAAGATATATTCCACTCTAATCCATTATCACAGGGTTCGTTCATACCTTCTACCTTGCTTTTATATGTATTTATATAACTTATTTTTCTGACAGTGAGAAACTTAGTTCTCATTATCTTTAATGAGATATTTATTCAACCTAGCATACATGTAAATCAATTTCAGAATTGCTCAATGAACCTCTATGGGTAACAGATTTATAAACTAGAGTATAATGTTATTATATAGTTTTATTTGTTTAGGCTTCAGTCTTTATCTAGTCAAAACACTGTTTTTGAAAGTTACCTGGGACAGCTCCTTCCCCCTCACCTTCATATATCCAATGGATACATTTGTAATGAAATTAGATTCCACTGTCACAGTTTACATTCCATACTGTGATTGATATCCTGTTTGATTTTTCCTTATAGTGTGCATAAAGATCATGCTTTGTGTTATACTGTTCTATTGGCTCTGAAAATGCGTAGAGTCACGTATCCAGCAGTGAGGTATCATAAAGAGCAGTTCCAACTTCTAAAAATTTTTTGATGTGGCCCCCTTTACACAGCCACACAAATGTAAATCTCTGACAATCAATAACATCTTCTATCACTATTGTTTTGCTATTTCCAGAATGCTGTATAAAGGGAATGATACAAATGTAGCCTTGGGGTTTGGCTTCTTTCAAATAGTAAAATACATTTAAGGTTAATTTATGTTGTGTGAACCAATAGAGAATTGTCTTAGATCTGAGTAGTAATCCATTTTATGAATGTGTAACAGTTGGTTTATTGATTCACATGTTGAAAGATATCTTGTTATTCCCAGGCTTTGGCCATTATCAATAAAACTGCTACAAACATTCACATACAGGTTTTGTATGAACAGAAAATTTCAATTTTCTTGGGTAAATATCTAGGAGTGGGATGGCTGGATTGTTTTATAAATATATGATTAACATTTTAAGAAACTGTGAACCTGTTTCCAAAGTGCCTGTACCATTTTGCATTCCCAATAGCAATGAATGAGAATTCCTGATGCTCTGTGCTTCCTTTCTTCCCAAATTGCATATTGATAGTTTTATTTTTTTTAAAGTTATTCTACAAGATATGCTGTGTTATGTCACTTTGGTTTTATTTTGCATTTATTTAATGACTAATAATGTTGAGCATTTTTTCAGACTTATTTTCCATTTGTATATCTTGTACAGGAGTGTTTGTTTAGATATATTGCCCATTTTTTTCCAGTGATTTTTTTAAATTGAGTGTGTGCGTGTGTGTATGTAGGCATGTATGTATGTATTATATAAGTCCTTTATAAGAGAGTTGACTGGCAAATATATTATCCCAGTCTGTGATTTTCATTTTTATTCTCTTACCAGTTTATTTTGCAGAGCAAAAGATTTAACTTTGAAACCCAATCTATTAATTTCTTTATGCATTATGCTTTTGCTATCATATCTAAAGACTAATCACCAAGTCCAAAGTCATACCAATTTTCTCCTGTTTTCTTCTAGAAATCGTATAGTTTTATGTTTTATATTTGGGGCTAATAATCTATTTTTTTATGATCTATTTTAAGTTAACATCTGTTTAAGGTGTAAGGCATATACTGAGGTTTATTATTTTGTATATGAACATTTAGTTGGTTTACATCATTTATTGAAAAGATTATCCTTTCTCCATCAAATTGCTTTTGCACCTTGGTCAAAAAATTAGTTGTTCTCTTTTCTCTTTTCTTTTCTTTTTTGTTTTCCTTTCCTTTCTTTTTTTTTTTCCTTACATTCTTTTCCTTTCCTTTTTGCTTATTTTTATTTAAAACGACCTTACTTTTTAGAGAAGTTTTACAATATTTATAATACTGAGAGGAGTGTACAGAGATATCCCATATACCTCATAAGGGCATAGCTAGATAATGGGATAGTCCTATTACCAACATCACTCACCAGATTGGTACATTTTGTTAAAAACAAAGTATGAACCTACATTGACACATGGTAATCACTCAAAGTCCAGAGTTTACCTTAAGGCCCACTCTTGGCATTGTGAATTCTGTGGGTTTGGATAAATGTTTAATGACATATATCTATCATTATAAATCATATAGAGTATTTTATTACCCTAAAAATCCTCTGTTCTCTACCTATTCATTTTCTCCTCCCTCAACCCTAGTAACTATCAATCTTTTTATTTTTTTCCATAGTTTTCCCTTTTCCAGAATGTCATAGAGTTGTCATACATTATGGAGCCTTTTCAGATTAGTTTCTTTCTCTTTATAGTATATATTTATGTTTCCTCCATGTCTTTTCATGGCTTGATATCTCATTTCTTTTTGGTACTGGATAATATTTCATTGTCTAGCTGTATCACAGTTTATTCATTCATTCAATTTCAGAGGGACAACTTGGTTGCTTCCAAGCATTGACATTATGAAAAAACTGCTATAGATGCCCATGTACAGACATAGTTTTCAACTTCTTTGAATAAATACCGAATAGTACAAATGCAGGATGGTGTGTTATAAGTGTGTCTACTCTATTACAAAGTAGCTATACCATTTTGCATTCTGACCAGCAATATGTGAGAGTATGTGAGAGTGGCAATATGCCACTTCCTTGCCAGCATTTGGTTTTGTCAGCGTTTCTGATTTTGGCCATTCTAGTAGTTATGTAGAAGTATCTCATTATTTTATTTTTTTTAAGAATTATTTATTTATTTTAGAAAGAGAGAGAATTATTTTAGAAAGAGAGAGAGAGCACAGTAGGGAGGGGCAGAGGGAGAAGGAGAGGGAGAGAAAATTTTAAGCAGACTCCACTCTGAGTTGAGTCCAGCCTGGGACTGGATCCCAGAAGCCTGAGATTATGACCTGAGCTGAAACCAAGAGTCAGATGCTTAACTGACTGAGCCACCAAGGAACCCCTCAGTATTGTTTTAATTTGTATTTCCTGATGACTGATGATATTGGAGCATATTTTCAAATTCTTATTTGCCATATGTATTTCCTTTTTGGTTAGGTGTATGTCAAGATTATTAGACCATTTTTAAGACCATTTTTAAATAATTATTTATTTATTTATTTTTACTTTTTAAAATATTTTACTTATTTATTTGACAGAGAGAGAGATCACAAGTAAGAGAGGCAGGCTGGTGTGGTGGTGGAGGGGGGGGTGGAGAGAAGGCTCCCTGCTGAGCAGAGAGCCTGGTGTAGGGCTTGATCCCAGGACCCTGAGTCATGACCTGAGCCAAAGGCAGAGGCTTAACCTACTAAGCCACCCAGGCACCCTTAAGACCTTTTTTTAAAAATAAAGTTGTTTTCTTAATGTTGTTTTAGGAGTTCTCTGTATATTTTGGACAGTAGTTTTCTAAAAGATGTGTCTTTTGCAAATATTTTTCCTTGTATGTGGCTTATCTTCTATTGTCTTTATATTATCTTCTGTAGACCTGAAGTTTTAATTTTAATGAAGTTTAGCTTATCAATTATTTACTGCATGAAACACATCTTTCATGGTGTACCAATATTTTCTAGAAATTTTAAGTTTTGCATGTTACATTTATCTTTGTGATCCATTTTGAGTTAATATTTGTGAAATGTGTAAGGTCTCTAAATGCTTTTTTTTTTTTTTTTGCATGTAGATGTCCAAGTGTTTCAGTACCATTTGTTAGACAATCTTTTTTCATTGCAGTACCTTTGTTCCTCTGTCAAAGACTGGTTGATTATATATTTATGTCTGTCTATTCCTGGTCTCTATTCTGTTCCATTGATCTATTTGTCTATTCTTCTGACACTATCACAGTTTCTTGATAACTGTAGCTTTTTACTAATTCTTGAGGTTGACTAGTATCAGTCTCCCAACCTTTTTAGTAATTCTTGAGGTTGACTAGTGTCAGTCTTCCAACTTTGTTCTTCTCCTTCAATACTTTGTTGGTTATTTTGTGTCTCTTGCCTTCCCACATAAACTTAAAAATTCATTTGTCTATTTCTATAAAATAGCTTTGTTCTACTTTGTCTTCTAATCTTTTTATGCCTTTATGGTTTTAACTGAGCATTGTACATGATTCCTGGTTCCATTTTTTTTCTTCTTTCTTAACATATTAGCTATACATCTTTTTAAGTTGTTGCCCTAGAGTCTACAATGTATATTTACAACTAATATAAGTCCATTTCCAAATAATAATATTCCACTTCTTGGGTAGTGTAAATATCTTATAATAATAAAGTAATGCTGATTCCTTCCAGATTTCTCTCCTATTATTGTTGTTATTCATTTCACATTTGTATAAGCAGACGTACATTTGTAGGATATATATTAAGTATACATAAATGGGTACATTGTTGCTATTATTACTTTGAATAAACTGGTATCTAGGGGGTCAATTAAGAACAAGAAAAATAAAAGTTTTCTTTTACCTCTATTTATTCTTTCTTTGATATTTTTCCTTTCTTTATATAGATCCAAATTCTGACTTATATTACTTTTTTTTCCCCTTCCAAGGGACTTCTTTTAACATTTCTTGGAAAACAGCTCTACTGGCAAAAAATTCCCTCCAATTTTTATTTGAGAAAGTTTTTATTTCTCCTTCATTTTTAAAGGAAAATGTTCCAGGCAAAAAATTTCTAGTTTGGTGTATTTTTCTTTCAACATTTAAAATCCATTATTTTCTTGCTTCTGTGCTTCTCTGGATAAATCATATGAAATTCTTGTCTTTATGCTTTATGAGTAAGGCATTTTTTTCATTTTGGTTTCTTTCAGTATTTTTTCTTTCTTTTTCTTTTTGTAATTTGAAAATATTGTGTCTACATACAGTTTTTAAAATTTTTTTTGCTGTCTATTCTGCTTGCTATTATTTTTTATTAAAGTATAATTGGCATATAATACCCTTTTGGTTTCAGTTATACATCATAGTGATTTTATATTTTTATACATTTTAAAATGATCCCCATGAAAAGTCTAATTATCATCTCTCACCATACAAGTTTATTCTATTATTAAATGTATGTTGTATATACATATATTAACTGTATATATTATATTATTATCTACATTCCAATGACATTTATTTTATAACTGGAAGCTTGTACCTCTTAACCTCCTATTTGCTATTCTCTGAGCTTCCTGAATCTGTGGTTTGGGGAAATTATTAGTCATTTTCTTTTCAAATATTTGTTATGCTCCTTTCTCTTTTTCTTCCCTTTCTGATATCCTGGTTATGTGTATGTTACATCTTTTACAGTTTTCCCACCATCCTCAGATGTTATGCCTTTTTTTTTTTTTTAAGTTATTGTTCTCTTTGCTTTTCAGTGTCATGGATCCTACTGACAGATCCTCAAACTCAAAGATTCTATCCTCAGCTGTGTCTAGTCTAGTAGTAATCCCATTAGGCCATTCTTCCTATTAGCTTTTTTTCTTTTTAATCTAGCATTTCTTTTGGATTCTTTCTTAGAATTTTTATCTCTCTGCTTACATTGTCCATCTTTTCTTGCTTAATGTTTACCTTATCCATTAGAGCCCTTATAATATTAGTCATTGATACATTAAATCCCTAGTTTGGTAATTCTAACATCCCTGCCATGTCTGCATTGAGCAGAAGCCTGACATGGGGCTCAGTCTTACAATGCTGAGATAATGACCTGACCTGAAACCAAGAATTGGACACAACTAACTGTGCCACCCAGGTGCCCCAGAATGGGATTCTTTGATTAAGTCGTAGTTTTAGGCAGGCGCTCTAATCCTGAGTCTTGGGGTGGTGGCCTTCATAAATGTTCCTGTCCTCTTCCAGATATAATGCTGGCTTATAGTCCTGCCCCTTCCATTAGAGTAGGTCTTTTTATTTTTCTCTCTTCTTTCCAAGCTGCAGTAGGTTTCCACCAGTATACCTAGGCTATCAATTTTATTGTTGTTTGTTTGTTGTGGGTTTTGGCTCTTCCACTGCAAATTGAAGCTCTTAATTCTTTTTTTTTTTAATTTTTTATTTTTTATAAACATATATTTTTATCCCCAGGGGTACAGGTCTGTGAATCACCAGGTTTACACACTTCACAGCACTCACCAAAGCAGCACATACCCTCCCCAATGTCCATAATACCACCCCCTTTTCCCAAACCCCCTCCCCCCAGCAACACTCAGTTTGTTTTGTGAGATTAAGAGTCACTTATGGTTTGTCACCCTCCCAATCCCATCTTGTTTCATTGATTCTTCTCCTACCCACTTAAGCCCCCATGTTGCATCACCACTTCCTCATATCAGGGAGATCATATGATAGTTGTCTTTCTCCACTTGACTTATTTCGCTAAGCATGATACGCTCTAGTTCCATCCATGTTGTCGCAAATGGCAAGATTTCATTTCTTTTGATGGCTGCATAGTATTCCATTGTGTATATATACCACATCA
>NC_081570.1:60735302-60749040 GCF_022355385.1 Mustela nigripes | reverse complement strand
ATTCTTCTCCTACCCACTTAAGCCCCCATGTTGCATCACCACTTCCTCATATCAGGGAGATCATATGATAGTTGTCTTTCTCCACTTGACTTATTTCGCTAAGCATGATACGCTCTAGTTCCATCCATGTTGTCGCAAATGGCAAGATTTCATTTCTTTTGATGGCTGCATAGTATTCCATTGTGTATATATACCACATCTTCTTGATCCATTCATCTGTTGATGGACATCTAGGTTCTTTCCATAGTTTGGCTATTGTGGACATTGCTGCTAATAAACATTCGGGTGCACGTGCCCCTTTGGGTCACTACGTTTGTATCTTTAGGGTAAATACCCAATAGTGCAATTGCTGGGTCATAGGGCAGTTCTATTTTCAACATTTTGAGGAACCTCCATGCTGCTTTCCAGAGTGGCTTCACCAGCTTGCATTCCCACCAACAGTGTAGGAGGGTTCCCCTTTCTCCGCATCCTCGCCACCATCTGTCATTTCCTGACTTGTTGATTTTAGCCATTCTGACTGGTGTGAGGTGATATCGCATTGTGGTTTTGATTTGTATTTCCCTGATGCCGAGTGATATGGAGCACTTTTTCATGTGTCTGTTGGCCATCTGGATGTCTTCTTTGCAGAAATGTCTGCTCATGTCCTCTGCCCATTTCTTGATTGGATTATTTGTTCTTTGGGTGTTGAGTTTGCTAAGTTCTTTATAGATTCTGGACACTAGTCCTTTATCTGATATGTCGTTTGCAAATATCTTCTCCCATTCTGTCAGTTGTCTTTTGATTTTGTTAACTGTTTCCTTTGCTGTGCAAAAGCTTTGGATCTTGATGAAATCCCAATAGTTCATTTTTGCCCTTGCTTCCCTTGCCTTTTGCGTTGTTCCAAGGAAGATGTTGCTGCGGCAGAGGTCAAAGAGATTGCTGCCTGTGTTGGTGAAGCTCTTAATTCTTAAGGACAATAAACATATGGTCTTGGCTAAAGTTTCAACAGAATTTGCTGCTACTTCCCCAAGTCAGCATCACAAAGAAAGTTTTCCCTGGATTCCTTTCCTCCTTCTGGTAAGACTTTTTCTAATCCTCTTGGAGGATTTTATGAAGGAAAAGCCAGAAAGAGGGTAAGAATTTACTATCTGAAACTTGTAAGGTTTTAACATTCACCTGTTAACCCACTCAACCATAACAATTTCTTAAGATTCCTAGCTGAAACTTCCTCAGTTTCTGTGATGTTTTGTTTCTTCTTCCCTAAGTAAACAATCGTTCCAATCTTGTTTCTCCCTGTACGTTCCTGTCTCTCTCCATATTTTGGATTATTTTTTTGCTATGTAACCTCAGTTCTCTCATAGAATCAAGAAAAATGTTAAATTGCAGTTTGTTTATCTACTTTGTTGTTATAAGTAAAAGCAATGCTGTTTTTAGGTCTCTACATCTCAGAGCTGAAACTGAAGTTCAATGAATTTTTTCTTAGTTTCATATTTAATCCAAATTATGAGAAAACAAATTGGTGATTGTTTTGAGAGTAGAATACAACAGTGTGTAGATATGAGTATTTTGCAATGTAATTACTACTACAATGTTTGCCAGCACTTCTATCATGTCACATAATTATTATTTTGTTGTTCTGAGAACAATTAAGATCTAGTTTGCCAGTTTGAGGTTTAGAATACAGTATTATTGACTAAAATCACTATGCTGACATTAGATCTCCAGGGATTATCTATTTATTAGCTCTTAAGTTTTTACCCTTAAACAACATATCCCTAATTCACCTACTCTCCATAATAACTACTATTGTACTTTCTGTTTTTATTAGTTCAAATTTTTAGGTTCTGCATGTAAGTGATATCATATGGTATTTGTCTTTCCCCATCTGATTTACCTCATTTAACATACTTTCCTCAAAGTCCATCCATGTTATCACAATGGAATAGTTCCTTCCTTTTTATGGATGAATAATATTTAAAATGTGCATGTATTATCCAGACATGATACATTTGTCTGATATAGAATGTAAGACTTTCACTTCAAGTTCAAAATATCATTATGTGTAATGTCAAGAAAGTCTGTGTTTCTAATGAATACCAATTTTGATACAAATGGGAATTGGTAAGAGTTTTACTCTTTCCTGAGAATTAGTGCTTTCTGCACTCTGATTCAAGGAAGTATATAAGGATACTAATATATATATATATATATATATATATATATATATATGCAAATGCTGTAAAAAGTTTTGAAAAATACTTCTAGAAATAATGGATGACAACAAAAATTGAATTAAAATGATATTAAAAATATGATCTTGATATTATCAATTCTTATATGCTAGACACCTGATTTTATTCTTGACTCCCTCTGGCAACAATTTATTATTTCTTAAATCCACCTGTAGCACTCTATCTCCAATATTATCACTTCAGTCCAGGTTATCATCATCTTTCCCTTACCTGATGCCACTAGATTTCTGGCTCCTCTCTGACATCCACTCTTATCCTTCCCAAATTCATTTTCTGTGGTTAACTAAGCAACATTTCTTGATGATAAATGTCTTCATACCACTCATCATCATTTTTTTTTAATTGCACTGGAGATTGAGTTCAGTACTCTTTACCTGACTTAGAAAGTGTGTACAATTACATATCCTCATCCCCATGTCCACTATCTTCCAAATACACTTCTTTTGGGTACTTAAGTACTCTCTCCTCCCTCCTTAAGAAATTAAAAATGTTCATCCTCATATCTTCTGCATCAAGCTAATTTAATTTCTGTTCCTCTTGCTTTAGGATTAAACTTTATAGACTTTATGAGAGTACCCTTCCATGAATCTCCAATCTGGAGTGCAATTTTCTCTTAGGACTTTCTTCTATTTGTTTTCTTTTATACAGTTCACACTTAAAATTATTTCACCAATATTTACTACCCACTCTAGATTATAAAATCTATAAACAAACAAAAAAAACTTTCATATTTTGTTTACCTCTATAATCTTATAGACTGGAATACTATTGACAGCCAACAAGAGGCAGCAATCTACCCAGTTTCCAAGATTGGATGGAACTTGACAAAGTATCAAGCAGAGTTTAAGTTAGGAAGGCTGACAGTCAAGAAAGGAATAGTGTTTCAAGAAAGAAGTAAAGTCTGAAGGAAGTCTTGATTGTCAGTGGAGAAAGTTAGATATATCTTGGTAGTAGAGCAAGGCCAAAGCACTGGGAAAGGTGGTGGTGACTGAAGGTCACCAACAAAGAATGTGTTAATGGGAAAGCGAGTATCCACTGTCCATGGAAGGGAAATCATATTTCAGGTCCATACAGTAAGATATTAGAGAGCACATATCTTATGTCTCTGCTTTTGTTTAGATTGGTTTTAGAATTGTATTTTGTTGAATTGATATGTAGATATTAATGGTATCAACTGATAGGAATTAAAAAGAAAGCTGGTTATGGTCTCTACACCAGTGGTTTTCAAACTTTAGCATACATAAGTATTACATAGAAGTTTTCTTTAAACACAGATTTGGGAGCTCTACCCCAGAATTTCTGATTCAGCTCTGTTTTGGGTAAGGACAAGAATTAGCATTATAAACAATTTCCTAGTTATGAAGTTGCTTCTTTAGAGACCATATTTTGGCAAATACTGCACTTGACCGCACATTTAGTTTCCGTGGAATCACATGCATTTTGCAAGCTTTAATCATTCCCTGCTTTCCTCTTCTGATAGTTTAGACAAGCAAACAAACAAATGGAATAAGATTTCAGATACTAATAGGTAGTTTTACTATGTGATTATAGAGGTAACACCAACAGTGAATCATATGGTCTGCAGCTGAGAGGAATTAAAGTTGAAAGGAATTTTTGTTCTCCTTTTCTCTTTCCCTCAGTATTACTATGAGAGGAAATTTGGAGCCTTAATGCATTAGTGCAGTTTGTGCCTCATTTTGAATATCTAAAGTGATGATAAATCCATGGTCTTCCTTCTTTCCTTTCTTCCCTTCCTCCTCTCTCTCCCTCATTTATTAATTAATTATTTATTTATTCATTCATTCATTCATTCCTATTTTTTTAAGATACTACATTGTCTAATTTGTTCTAGAATGATCATTTTTCTACTTTTCAAATCGTTTTCTTTTTATTTAAAGCATATAGCCATTAGTTTTTATTCCTTTGTAAATACCTTTAAAGAATTCAGTTTGCTTCCTGTACCATACTTTCTGTGGATTTTGTGTAGAGAACTGATTTAATCTCCTGCATGGTATATGGATTATAATTCATATTTGTATTTGGTTAAATTCAGAAGACTCTACATGATTTTGTTCATGTGGTTTCAAAAATCTTAAGGATATACTTAACATATATAATTTGAAGAGTTCAGTATGGAAATTTTGAGATATTGTCAACTCAGAAAAGATCGCTGTTTGGTGGGATATTGCTTGGAGAAAGTTACAAATTCTATCCACATATTGTATTCTTTGAAAACTGGGTAATGAGACTTGTCCCTTTTTTCCTGAGTGTTTTCATCTATTAAATGACATGATAATATTATCTGCTTCATAACATGATATTCAGAATTAAGCATCCAACAATAGAAAGATTGGAGCATAATCGATAGTCAAAAAATTGAAGATCATTATTATTAGTTGAATATTAATTTCCCTCTAGTGTTATTCTTAGATAGTAATTTTTGCCTTATTCTCTTCACCAGGGGGTCTTTACTAAAATCTCTTGAAGTTCTAGTTATTATTTGTAGAGCTACAGTTTACTGAATACTTACTAAGATCTAGGCACTGTGCCAAAATCTTCACTTACTATATGTGATTTACTCTTCACAGTAATAATGGATGCAATATTATTATCCCAATTTTATAAATCTAGATAATGAGACTTTGGGAAGTCTTACATTATTATATATTAAGCAAAAATTATAAGTACACAATTTCACTTAGAGGTAGGATAAAATGAGGGTTAAAAACATGGACACCAGGGTTTTGAAAAGATAAAGTAGATTACTTTTCTCTATTTCTCTTGCTAAACATGGCTAAAAGCTCTGGATATCATATATAAAATAAACATAAGAGACAGAAAGATGGAGATAAGGAAAACTGGCTAGGGACCTAAGGACAGAAGAAAAAAATGTTGATGAGTTCCCAGAATTTTCTTTTTATCTCACATATGCTTTCTGCTAGAAAAACAGGCAATCTGGAGATACCAAAGAGCTCAGATAGTAAAAGCCATAAGAAAAACCTACTGTGCTAACCAAAGGACGAATAAAGGGGTTACCCAGCAAGATGGGAAATTTTTTAGAAAATAACCATTCTGTTACAGCTGAATAATCCAGAGAAGACTCTGGCCACATTCACAGTCACCTCAGCAAAGGTTGAATGGAGAGCCTAGACTTCTATCCTTAATAGACTCTAAGGTAGTACCTCAAACCCCAGTCAGCAAAGAAGGTTGAGTGAAGAATCAAAATTTTATGCATATCAAGTGATAGAAAGGCCATCACCTTATATGGTATCCATGGAAACCACTTGGGAAGCCTGAATATCCACTACCATTTGGCAGTAATAATATACTCTTTCCTTTCCCTAAGAGGTTGATGTCAGAGGAAGCCCAGTGGAGAATTAGGACTGTCACCACCAGCCAGTGGTATGGAGACTTCTCTGACCACAGTGTCAAAGGAAGCCAAATTGGAGACATGGTCCTCTTGTAGTAATGAGGCAGTAATGATTCCCTGTTAGGTTTGTCAGAGAAGTCCTACTAAAAGAGAAGATTTAAATAAGATCCAGAACCTCATAAAATAATACCCCAATTTTAAAAATTTCAATAAAAAATCATTTGTTATACCAAAACCATGAAAATATCAACTTGAATGAGAAGAGACAATCAACAGATGCTAACACCGAGATTATAACCTCTTTGAATGAAACAGAGGAAAGAAACAAAGAAATAACCCAATTTTGAAGTATCTGGGTGTATAGCAAATAATTTAATACTATTGTCATCAAAGTCTAGAATAAGATGGAGAGGGGTTGGTATTGTTGAAGGCTGGGGGTAGGTGTTGCAAAAACAAAACAAAAAACAAAAACAAAAAAACAAAAACAAAATTAAAGAAATAATAGAAAATTTCCCTGGTCTGCCAAAAAATATAACCTACAGATCCAAGAAGCTGATTGAACCCTAAAGAGAAAAAACATAAAGAAATACATACTGGGGTGCCTGGGTGGCTCAGTGGGTTAAGCCTCTGCCTTCGGCTCTGGTTATGATCTCAGGATCCTGGGATCAAGCCCCACATCAGGCTCCCTGCTCAGTGGGGAGCCTGCTTCCCCCCTCTCTCTGCCTGCCTCTCTGCCTACTTGTGATCTCTCTCTCTCTGTGTCAAATAAATAAATAAAATCTTAAAAAAAAAAGAAATACATATCAATGTACTTAACTAAATTTCTAAAAACTACAAAGCAAAATCTTGAAAGTAGCCAAAGAGAAATGCAACAAAACAGTTGAGTTCTCATCAGAAAACACAAAATTCAGAAGAAAGGACACAATATCTTTGAAGCGTTAAAAGAAAGGAGCCATCAAACCAGAATTCTGTATCTGCTAAAATATTATCCAGGAAAGAAGAGGGAATTAATACATTCTCAGATTAAGGAAAAATAAGAGAATTTGTTTCCCAGAAACCTAACCTAAAGAATGGCCAAAGTAATTTCTTTAAACAGAAAAGAAATAGTAAAAGAAGAAATCTTGTCATATCAGGAAGGAAGACCAATGCCAAGAGCAAACATATGGATAAATATAGTAGATTGCTGTTCTCTGCTTGACTTTACTATATGATACTTGGAAATTGAAACAAATTATAACACTCTTGGATGTGTTATCCAGGTATGTAGAGAAAATATTTATGACAATAAATTATAAATGGGAGATGGTAAAAGAGAGAGAGATATGATGGGAGGTAGTATTTCCACACTTGAATTGGTAAAATATTGTCACCACTAAACTGTGGTAAGGTATGTATATACAATATGACATCTAGAACAACCATTAAATAATGTGTGCAAGAAAATACATGCAAAAACACCATACTGAGTAAAAATGAAATTCTAAAATATGTTTAAATCAACAGGAAGATAGGGAGAACAAAAATGAGAGATAAAAAAATGGGACAACCCCCCATAAATGGCTGAATTAATTTCTAGCATCAGTTATATTATATTAAGTATAAGTGGCCTAAATGCACCAATTAAAAAACAGATTGGCAGAGTGGATAAAAATACTCAGTGATCTAGCTATCCACACTCTCTACAAGAAACTCACCTCAAATACAACACCCTCAAGGGTATTATGCTAAGTGAAAGGAATCTCAAAGCTTATATACTGATTTTTTACAACATTCTCAAAATGACAAATTATGGACACATAAAACAGATTGACAATTGTCAAGTGTTAAGAATTTTGCAGGGCAGAGTGTGTGTTTGAATATAAAGTAGTAACATAAAAGAAATTTCCTTGGTGATAAGGATATTTCTCAATTTTTATTTCAGTGATTGTTATATAAATCTATACTCATGATAAAAATGATATGGTATATTTGTATGCATTATATACATGTACACATTGTATCAAGGTCAATTTCCCAGTTTTAATATTTATTATAGTTGCATAAAATGTGACTATGGAGGAAACTGAATGAATGAACCTCTCTGTAATAATTTTAAAGAGTTTTATGAATCTATAATTTTCCCCATAAAAATTAAAGAGAGGAACACATTAAGAAAATGAAGGATAAAAATGATATAATCATATAAGTAGATGGAGAAAAAGTATTTGACAAAATCCAGCATTCATTCATGATAAAGCTCTCAGCAAACTAGGTAAGAGAGAACATAACTCAACATAATAAAAGCCATATAAGATAAGCCTACTGATAATATACTCAACAGTGAAAAGTTGAAAGCTTTTTTTAAAAATCAGGAATAAGACAAAGATGCCCACTTCTGTCACTTTTATTTAACATAATAATACTGGTGGTCCTAGCCAGAAAAATTTGGCAAGAAATAGAAACAAAGGGTATCCAAACTGGAAAGGAAAAAGTAAAGCTCTGTTTGCAGATGACATGAAAACACCTAACGACTGTACCAAAAACTATTAGGACTAAAAAAATGATTTCTGTAAAATTGCAAGATACCAACTCAATCTACAAAAATTAGTTGTGTTTCTATACACTAAAAATGAACTATCAGAAAGAGAAGTTAAGAAAACAAGACCATTTACAATTACATAAGAAACAAAACAAACAAACAAACAAACAAACAAAAACACCTAGATGTGAGCTTGACCAAGGTGGTGAAAGACCTGTAGACTGAGAACCAACCATAAGACACTGATGAAAGAAATTTAAGACAATATTAAACAGAAAAATATTCCACGCACATGGATTGAGCTTGTGTCGTTAAAATATCCATATTACCCAAAGTGATCTACAGATTCAAAATAATCTTTATGTAAATTCTAAAGGCATTTATTTTTTTTATTTTTTAAAAGATTTTATTTATTTATTTAACAGACAGAGTTCACAAGTAGGCAGAGAGACAGGTGGGGGGGGAGCAGGCTCCCTGCTGAGCAGAGAGCCTGATGTGGGGCTCGATCCCAGGACCCTGGGATCATGACCTGAGCTGAAGGCAGAGGCTTTAACCCACTGAGCCACCCAGGCACTCCTAAAGACATTTTTCAAAGAAATAGGACAAATGATCCCAAATTTGTATGGAACCATAGAAGACTATGAATAGCCATCCTGAGAAAGAAAAATAAAGCTAGAGATATCATACTTTGTGTTTTCATAATATATTACAAAGCTATAGTAATCCAAACAGTATGGTATTGGTATGAAAACAGACACATAAATCAATGGACCAGAATACAGAGCACAGAAACAAACCAACATTTGTATTGTCAATTTATTTATCACAAAGGACCCAAGAATATACAAAGGGAAGAAGAAAAGTATCCTTAACAAAAGGTGTTGGGAAAATTATACAGCCACATTCAAAAGAATGAAATTAGACCCTAAAAAAAATTAATTAAAAATGGACTAAAGACTTGAATGTAAGACCTGAGATCATGTCTAAAAGAAAACATAAAAGGTAAGTTCCTTGACATTGATCTTGGTAAAGCAAATGCAACAAAACCCAAAATAAACAAGTGATCTTGGTAAAGCAAATGCAACAAAACCCAAAATAAACAAGTGAGACTATATTAAACTAACATATTTCTTCACAGAAATCTGAACCCATGAACAGAATGAAAAAAAAAAAAACTACTGAATGCGAAAAAATATTTGCTAATCATATATCTGAGAAGTTAATATCCAAAATATATAAGGAATTAATACAACTCAGTAGCAAAGAAAATCTGCTATAAAATGTGCATAAGGTTTAAAAAGACATTTTTCCAAAGACATACAGATGGTTAACACATACAGATGGTTAACACATACATGAAAATGTGCTCAACATGGGTAATCATCAGAGAAAATTTTCCAAATTAAAATCTTAATAAAATACCACCTCCTGCTTGTTAAAATGGCTTTCATCAAAAAGACAAATGCTATGTGTTGCTTGGGATGTGGAGACAAGGGAACTCTTGTACACTATTGGTAACAATGTAAATCAGTTCAGTTACTATGGGAAGCATTATGTAAGTTCCTCAAAAAGTTAAAAATATAACTACCATATGATCCAGCAGTCCAACTTCTGGGTGTTTGTCCAAAGAAAATGAAAACACTAATTTGAACAAACATATATAAACCCATGTTTATTACAGTATTATTTACAATGGCCAAGATATGGAACAACCTAAGTGTTTATCAATGGAGGAATTGATAAAGAAAATATGTCATATATATATGATATATACATATATATCATAATGAAATATTATTATTCAAACATAAAAAACAAATTCTTACCATTTATGACAAATGACAATGTGTTTGGAACTTCAGAGCACTTTGCTAACTGAAATAGGTCAGAAAGAGAAAGACAAATACCCATGTGATCTCACTTATATGTGGAAGCAAAAAAACAAAATAAGCTACTACATTCAGAGATGAAATTGGTCATTTCGAGAGGCAAAAGTGGGGAAGTTGATGCAATGGGTAAAATGAGTCAAAAGGTTCTAACTTCCTGTTATAAAATAAATAAATCATGGGTATGTAAGATATAGAATAGTAATCATGGTTAATAGTATTGTGATACTTAAAAAGAAGATTTTATTCATTAATTTATTTGACAGAGACAGTGAGAGAGAGAGAGAGAGAGAGAGAGAGAGAGAGAGCACAACAGGGAGAGCAGCAGAGGGAGAGGGAGAATCAGGGTCTCCACCAGGCAGGGAGCATGATGGGACACTCAATCCCAGGAGTCTGGGATCATGACCTGAGTGAAGGCAGACACTTAATTGACTGAGCCACATGGGTACCCCAAATAGTCAAGGATTTTAAGAAGTTGTTAAACTGTTGGGACTTTGGAAACATCCATAGTGGGAATACTTATACTTACATACTTATATACTTATACTGCCAAAATCAGCAAAAGGTAAAGATTAGGATCTTAATCCTTTAAGAGCTACTTTACTGTCACACCAGTGGTTATTTCTCTTTAGTATACAAATGTGTTAAATTTATATTATGTTTAAGAAATAATTCTTTCTTAAATTCTCTGTCCTTTCCCAGCTCTCTCCTCTTCACAGACAAATTTCTTCTGACGAGACTTCACTGACTCCTTCTAATTTTTGATATTTCCTCCATTCTTCAAACCACTGAATACTGATATAGCTGATTATTAACAGTATTATTCCATAGTACTGCATTTGCTGAAGTAGCTAATGATCTTTGTAGTGCCAAATCATCTGCAGAGATAAAACAGATGGGACTTATTAATAAGATGTAGAGAGCTAAGGTACTACCCATTAGATACCTTCACTGTAAATTTACTCTTTTTCTTTTGTAATTAAGAAGTAATTTGTGGAATATACTTTTTGATTATGTAAATGTTGTCCCTGATAAATATTTCAGTCTGTATTTGGAATTTCTTGTGATTCTTGCCTAAAACAGATACAATTTTGAAGTTTGAAAAATGGTGATGTTCTAACTCTAACATTTGTTTCACATTTATTGGTAGAAATTCCATTGCAGAAAAAATCTTTGTCTTATCTCCATATAGTTTTATTGCTTCTAGACCTTTTAGAGGACAGAACTCAGTATTTACTTTTTTTTTTTTAAAGATATTGTTTATTAAAACAAAACTGGGGGCATCACGTTGCCTGATTTCAAGCTTCACTACAAAGCTGTGGTCACCAAGACAGCATGGTACTGGCACAAAAACAGACACATAGACCAGTGGAACAGAGTAGAGAGCCAGATATGGACCCTCAACTCTATGGTTAAATAATCTTCAACAAAGCAGAGAAAAATATACAGTGGGGAAAAGTCTCTTCATTAACGGTGCTGAGAAAATTGGACAGCTACTTGTAGAAGAATGAAACTCGACCATTCTCTTACACCATACACAAAGATAAACTCAAAATGGATAAAAGACCTCAACGTAAGGCAGGAATCCATCAGAATCTTAGAGGAGAACATAGGCACTAACCTCTTCAACATCGGCCACAGCAACTTCTTTCAAGATATGTCTCAAAAGGCAAAGGAAACAAAAGCAAAGATGAATTTTGGGGACTTCATCAAGATCAAAATCTGCACAGCAAAGGAAACAGTCAACAAAACAAAGAGGCAACCCATGGAATGGGAGAAGATATTCTCCCATAAATGACAATACAGACAAAGGGCTGATATCCAAGATCTATAAAGAACTTCTCAAAATCAACACACACAAAACAGATGATCATGTAAAGCAAAAAGGGCAGAAGACATGGACAGACACTTTCCAATGAAGACATAAAAATGGCTATCAGACACATGAAAAAATGTTCATCATCACTATCCCTCAGGGAGATTCAAATCAAAACCACATTGAGATACCACCTTACACAAGTTAGAATGGCCAAAATTAGAAGACAGGAAATAACGTGTGTTGAAGAGGATGTGGAGAAAGGAGAACCCTCTTACACTGTTGGTGGGAATGCAAGTTGGTGCAGCCACTTTGGAAAACAGTGTGGAGATTCCTTAAGAAATTAAAAATAGAGCTTCCCTATGACCCTGCAATTGAACTACTGAGTAAGTACCCCAAAGATACAGATGTAGTGAAAAGAAGGGCCATCTCTATCCCCATGTTCATAGCAACAATGGCCACAGTCACCAAACTGTGGAAAGAACAAAGATGCCCTTCCACAGACGAATGGATAAGAAAGATGTGGTCCATATACACTATGGAGTATTATGCCTCCATCAGAAAGGATGAATACCCAACTTTTGTAGCAACATGGACAGGACTGGAGGAGATTATGCTGAGTGAAATAAGTCAAGCAGATAGAATCAATTATCATATGGTTTCACTTATTTGTGGAGCATAAGAAATAACATGGAGGACATGGGGAGATGGAAAGGAGGAGGGAGTTGGGGGAAATTGGATGGGAAGATGAACCATGAGAGACTGTGGACTCTGAAAACAATCTGAGAGTTTAGGCAGCGGGGTGGGAGGTTGGGTGAGCCTAGTAGTGGGTATTATGGAGGGCAAATATTGCATGGAGCACTGAGTGTGGTGCATAAACAATGAATTCTGGAACACACTAAAGAAATTTAAAAATTAAAAAAAAGTAAAGATGTTATTTATTTATTTATTTATTTATCTTTTTGCATGGGAGAGAATGACAGAGAAAGGGAGATAGAGTGAGGCATGAGTAGGGAAAGGAGAAGAGAGGGAGAGAGAAGGAAGTGGGGAGGTGTCTCAAATAAACTCCACACTGAGTGCAGAACCCAACTTGGAACTCAATATCACACCCTAAGATCCTAACCTGAGCCAAAACCAGGAGTCAGTTGTTTAACCAGCTAAACCACCCAGGGGCCCCCAAAACTCAATATTTTGAATTCATGTCTTTCTACTAGTAATTTCTGTCTCCATAACCATCAACAAATTTCTTTTCTGACTTACTGTTTCATCTTGTATCTCTTCTTTTTCATAATAAGAACCTGGCTTCTAACAATGTCAAGGAATATATTTCTTTTTATAATCTTACACTGTACTTGACATAGTTTCAGAATTGCTATACCAACAACACTATAAAAACCCTTGCCTTTTAGTAAAGTTGGTTGTTTTTAGCATTGTCTTTAGACTGAAGATAAGAAGTCAACATTTCTCTTCAAAGGTTACATAAATCAGGGGCATCTGGGTGGCTCAGTGGGTTAAAGCCTCTGCCTTTAGCTCAGGTCATGATCCCAGGTCCTGGGATCAAGCCCTGCACTGGGCTCCGTGCTCAGCAGGGAGCCTTCTTCTCCCTCTCTGCCTGCCTCTCTGCCTGCCTCTCTGCCTACTGTGATCTCTCTTTCTGTGTCAAATAAATAAATAGAATCTTAGAAAAAAAAATGCATACCAATGTACCTAAATTTCTAAAAACTACAAAGCAAAATCTTGAAAGTAGCCAAAGAGAAATGCAACAAGACAGTTCAGTTCTTTTTTTTTTCTTAATTTTTTATTTTTTTATAAACATATATTTTTATCCCCAGGGGTACAGGTCTGTGAATCACCAGGTTTACACACTTCACAGCACTCACCCAAGCACATACCCTCCCCAATGTCCATAATCCCACC